>NW_025962321.1:1087356-1223231 GCF_017589495.1 Alosa alosa
ATTATATTTTTTTTTCACTTATTAAACTCGCATATCAATACACTCCAATTCTTATTTTCTTTTTTTAATTCTATTGTAAATATATAATCTATAATAATATTTGAATGTATTCTAAGAAAATTTATTTTATTTATATTTTTTTAAGTAAAAAATTTATCTACTAACAAATTATTATCATTTATAAAAATTCTTTCAACTATCTAATCATTGTATTTTTTTATACCTTTAATCTATCATTCTGTTTTCTTAAAATTATTTATATATTCTTTTTTATGGTATTCTATAGTTTTATTCATTTCATAACTTCATATTCAATCATCATCACACTCCTTTATAAAATATACAGTTTTAGATACTACATTAAATATAATAATAAATATCAATAAAATCTTTATATATAAGTCTATTTTAATACTAAATAAAACTGTTAATTAAATGACTATAATATTAATAACTTGATTAAATTTAATATTTTTTTTATAAAAAAACACATAAACATAAATTTAAATTTAAGTAAAAAATTATTATAAAAAACTATATATAAATATTAAATATACATAATATTAAAAAAATCTCATTATATTTTATTTATTTAATTATATATAAATTTATATAGTAATCCTAATGTGTATTTTTTCATAAATTTTAAAATAAATATAACTATATTATACATCAAAATCATTCATCATACAAATAAACATAAATATATTAATAAAAATAAAAAATAAAATCCTATAAAATAAAATTTATTCTTTCCTTTATATATTTCAATCTAATTTAATTTCTAATAATATATATTTTCTTCTACTTTATTCATAATAATAATTACATTTTTTCACTTATTAAACTCGCATATCAATACACTCTAATCATTACCCTTTTTAAAGAATCATATTAAAAAAATATTATATATAATATTATTTGAATGTATTCTAAGAAAATTTATTTCTTCTTTATTTATTAAATAATCTAATAATACATCATTATCAACTATAAAAATTCTTTCAACTATCTAATCATTATATTTTTTTATACCTTTAATCTATCATCTTATATTATTAAAATTATATACATTTTCTTTTTTATATTTTGGTTGATAATATCCACTTATTTTATAACTTCATACTCAACCATCATCATTATTATTATGTATAAAATACATATCTCAAAGTACTACATTAAATATACTAATAAATATAAATAAAATTTTCATATATAGGTTTATTTTAACACAAATTTATCAATTAAACGACTAATTTATTATTCATAAATTTTTTAAATCTTTTTTTTTTTTAAAATATTATTAACTTCACATTAAATTTAATATTTTTTTTATAAAAGAAAATATATAAACATAAATTTAAATTTAAGTAAAAAATTATTATAAATAGATTTAATAACTCTATTTTAAATATAATAATTTCATATTTTATTTATATTTTTAATATTACTATGTATCTTTTTATTATATTTAATTATTAAACATTTCAGCTACAAATAATAGGAATTATAATAGTATATTATATTTTAATCATCTAATCTATAATTAATTTTTTAAGCTTTTTATATTTAAATCTTGTTTTTATTTAACAGTTTTTAATATCTAATGATGTTATATTAATTTCTATAATAAATATTTTTTGAGATTATTATTAATATAAACAATATATATCCAGTCTATTAAACTATATTCTTTTGTAGTTTCTATTATTTAATTAATAATTATTTTTTAGTTTTTGTTTTCTATTACTTCTTTCTTTTTTTATATTTTTGATCATCTATAATTATTTTTTTTAGTTTTAATATAATACTAGTAATATTTAGTACTAAGATGTTCTATATTCTTTTTAGCTTTACATGAATTATATATATCATATAATTCTATGAATCTTGTTTCTTTATATGATGAATGTATTTCTATTTTTTTTTCTAATCAATTACTACTATCTTTTATATCTATTTCTTTATCTTCTTCTTAGTATATTTTTCTTTCAATTTTAATTAAGTTTTTTAACATGTTTTTTGATTAATTTTAACTTCTATTATATTATATTATAGATTTTTAGTGTTTTTTTTCTTCAATTAATATTTTAAGTCGTGATTAATTATTTGTAAATATTTTTAAATTATCAATATATAAAATATATTATTAGTTCTATATACAGTATCTAAACTAGTAATTTCTACTTTATAATTAATTATATTTAAATTTCTTAATATTGACTTAGTAACTTCTAATATAAATAATGTAGATGATAAATAAACTATTACCATTAAAATACACCCTCTAATTAAATACTTATTTTATTACTAATTATTTTTTCTATTATATATATAATTTCTATCATAAATGATTCTAATATTATTTCTAGATTATTTAATTTTTTTAATAAAATAATTATAAATTTTTATCAGATTTATAACTTTTACAATTATATAGATTTTTAATTAATTCTTTAAATTTAATCATATATATATATATATATATTAATTTTATTATTATTATAATAATAATAATTTATTTTTTATAGATTTTAAATATTTTTAAAAATTTAATAATTTTATCTACATTATTATTAAAATCTTAATATATATATATATATATATATTTAAATTTATTTTATTTTATTTTTATTGTTGATTTTATTCTATATATTTCTATAAAATAAAGAATAATTTATATTAAATTTTTTATTTTTTTTCTATAATCTATTTTTTTCTAATTTCTAATTAATCTTAATAAATGTAAATCTTTCTTTTAACATTTTTAATTTCTTCTATATTATTAAATTATAATTTTCTTTTAGATAATTTCAAATTTAACAAACTTATTATTTTCTTTTTCTAATTTTTATTAATAGATTATTATTTTCTTCTACTTTATTAATAATTATTTTAAATTCTTATATTATTGTTTTTTAAAATATTTAATTTAATTAATTCTTTTTTTCTATTCTTTTTATCAATTTTTTTAATTTAATTAATATTTATTATTTATTATTTTCTTTAAAAATTTTTTTATTTTATTTCAACTATTTTTCTTCATACATATACTGTTATTCATTAGTTTTTTATAATTACATATATAATTTAAAACAATTTAGTATTAAATAATAATAAATACTAAATTATTAATCAATTATATATTATCTTTAATAAAATATTATTTAATTATTATTTTCTAATTTATTTCATAAAATATATCTTTGTGGAATATCATAAAAATAAATTTCATCGGATTTTTCAATATCTTCTATATTTAAACTATAATTAAAATTCTATTTATCATACTTACTATATATTGCAATATGGGTCTAAACATCACATATAAGTTTTATATCATTTATTTCAATCTCTGTATCATTATAATCTCCATCTTTACAATTTAAATATACAATATCTGTTATAATTATGCCTGTATATTCATTGTTATAAAATATTTTGTTTATTATTCTTTCCATATATCCATCTTTAAATAACTTCTCTTTTCATTGTTTATTAAGATCATCTTCTCACATATTAATTGAACACCTATATCTATATAGATCTTCTTTAATTTGAAGGAGCAATATAGCTGTTAATCAATATTTTTTTGTATCATCAGTAGAATATCTTTTTACTACTTTCTATTTCTTTACTAACAAATCATAATAATATATAAAATCTCATTCATCTGTCTATCCTATATACTATATATTATTTAAGCCTATTATATTATACTTTTCTTTTGTAGACTAAGTAAATAATATTTTATTAAATATTGGTATAGGATTTTTTTCATTAGGATCAATATATTCATGATCTTTAAATAAATCTTCGAGTCCTTTTATTTTATTAACTATAAAATTACTATTTTTAAGTATTTCATTTAAATATTTATTAAGATTTTCATCTATATTATTAAAATTGATAGGTTGAAAAATTTTATATTTTTATATATTTTAATATTATTTCTTTTTATTTTAAATTCATTATATAATTTTATTATCTTATTTTCATTTTTATTTAAAAAATCTCCAGTTTTTACATAATATAAATTAAAATTTCAATTTTTACTTTTAATAATAAACTCCATCTTTTTTATAATATCCTGACTTAAAAATTCATCTATTGTTATTATTAATTTTTTTTTTTAAAATAATTTATTATTGAAAATATGATTAATATAATACTTATAATTATTATTAATATAATATAATAATAAATATTATTTTTTTTATTATTTATTTTTGTTTTTTTCATTTTATATTAAATTATAATTTTTTTGTAGTTAGTTTATTTCTAATTATATTATAAATAAGAATTACTTAATTATTATTTTCTATTTTATTTCATATTATAAATCTTTGTGGAATATCATATAAATAAAATTCATTGAATTTTTCAATATCTTCTATATTTAAACTATAATTAAAATTCTATTTATCATACTTACTGTATATTATAATATGAGTCTAAACATCACATACAAGTTTTATATCATTTATTCCAATATCTGGATCATCATAATCTCCATCTTTACAATTTAAATATATAAAATCTGTTATAATTATGCCTGTATATTCATTATTATAAAATATTTTGTTTATTACTCTTCTCATATATCCATATTTAAATAATTTATCTTTTCATTGTTTATTAATTTCGTCTTCTCATATATTAATTGGACATCTATATCTATAATATAAATTTTTTTTAGTTTGAGGTATTAATATAAATGTTCATGTATGTTTTTTTATTATTTTCTATTTCTTTACTAACAAATCATAATAATATATAAAATTTCAATCATTTGTCTATCCTATATACTATATATTATTTGATCCTATTGTATTATACTGTTCTTTTGTAGACTAAGTAAATAACATTTCATTAAATATTAGTATAGGTCTTTTTTCATTAGGATCAATATATTCATTATCTTTAAATAAATCCTTAAGTTCTTTTATATTATTAGTTACTAAATTACTATTTCAAAAATTATAAAGTATTTCATTTAAATATATATTAAGATTTTCATCTATATTATTAAAATTAATAGGTTGAAAAAAATTATATTCATTTATATTTTTAATATTATTTCTTTTTATCTTAAATTCATTATATAATTTTATTATTTTATTTTCATTTTTATTTAAAAAATCTCCAGTTTTTGCATAATATAAATTAAAATTTTCATTTTTATTTATTTTAATTAATTCTGGGATTTTTATAATATCCTAACTTAATAATTCTTCTATTGTCATTTTAATAGGTTCTAACTCTATTGATTTTTTCTTTTTAAAATAATATATTGTTGAAAATATGATTAATATAATACTTATAATTAGTATTAATATAATACTTATAATAAATATTATTCTTTTTTTATTGTTTCTTTTTTCTTTTTTTATTTTTAAATTTATATTTTTTTATTATTTTTTTGTAGTTAGTTTATTTATAATTATATTATAAATAAGAATTACTTAATTATTATTTTCTAATTTATTTCATAATATATATCTTTGTGGAATATCATAAAAATAAATTTCATCAGATTTTTCAATATCTTCTAAATTTAAACTATAATTAAAATTCTATTTATCATACTTACTATATATTATAATATGAGTCTAAACATCACATATAAGTTTTATATTATTTATTTCAATATCTGGATCATCATAATCGCCATCTTTACAATTTAAATATACAATATCTGTTATAATTATGCCTGTATATTCATTATTATAAAATACTTTTCTTGTTATTCTTTTCATATATCCATCTTTAAATAATTTTTTTCTTCATTCTTCATTAATATCATCTTCAAACATATTAATTGAACACCTATATCTATATAGAGATTTTTTTTAGTTTGAGGAATTAATATAACTGTTCATAATATTCTTTTTTTATATCAAAAAAATATCTTTTTACTACTTTCTATTTCTTTACTAACAAATCATAATAATATATAAAATCTCATTCATCTGTCTATCCTATATACTATATATTATTTTGAACCTATTATATTATAACTTTTTTTTGTAGACTAAGTAAATAATATTTCATTAAATATTGGTATAGGACTTTTTTTTTTCATTAGGATCAATATATTCATAATTTTTTGAATAAATCTTTAAGTCTTTTATTTTATTAATTATTATTCACATTACTTTATAATTTTAAATATTTCATTTAAATATTTATTAAGATTTTCATCTATATTATTAAAATTGATAGGTTCAAAAATTTTATATTCATTTATATTTTTAATATTATTTTTTTTTTGTTTTAAATTCATTATATAATTTTATTATTTTATTTTCATGTTTATGTAAAAAATCTCCAGTTTTTTACATAATATAAATTAAAAGTTTTCATAATTTTTATTTTTAATAATAAATCCATCTATTTTTTTATAATATCCTAATTTAATAATTCTTCTATTGTCATTTTAATAGATTCTAACTCTATTATTTTTTTTTTTTTTTAAAATAATTTATTATTGAAAATATTATTAATATAATACTTATAATTATTAATATAATATTATAATAAATATTATTCTTTTTTTTTTGTTTTTTTTTTTTTTTTCATTATATCTTATTATAAATTATTTTTTTTTATAGTTAGTTTATTTATAATTATATTATAAATAAGAATTACTTAATTATTATTTTCTAATTTATTTCATATTATATATCTTTGTGGAATATCATAAAATAAATTTCATCAGATTTTTCAATATCTTCTAAATTTAAACTATAATTAGAATTCTATTTATTATACTTTACTATATATTATAATATGAGTCTAAACATCACATATAAGTTTTTTATATCATTTATTTCAATATCTGGATCATCATAATCTCCATCTTTACAATTTAAATATACAATATCTGTTATAATTATACCTGTATATTCATTGTTATAAAATATTTTGTTTATTACTCTTCTCATATATCCATCTTTAAATAACTTCTCTTTTCATTCTTTATTAAGATCATCTTCAAACATATTAATTAAACATCTATATCTATATAGACCTTCTTTAATTTGAGGAATTAATATACCTGTTCATAAATATTCTTTTATATCATATAGAATATTTTTTTACTACTTTCTATTGTTTTATTAACAAATCATAATAATATATAAAATCTCATTCATCTATCTATCCTATATACTATATATTATTTACACCTATTATATTATACTATTCGTTTGTAGATAATGAAGTAAATAACATCTCATTAAATATTGGTATAGACTTTTTTTTCATTAGGATCAATATATTCATAATTTTTAAATAAATCTTTAAGTTTTTTATTTTATTAACTATAAAATTATTATTTTTAAGTTTATTAAGTATTTCATTTAAATATTTATTAAGATTTTCATCTATATTATTAAAATTAATAGGTTCAAAAAATTTTATATTCATTTATATTTTTAATATTATTTTCTTTTTATTTTAAATTCATTATATAATTTTATTATTTTATTTTCATTTTTATTTAAAAAAATCTCCAGTTTTTACATAATATAAATTAAAATTTCATTTTTATTTTTTTTAATAAATTCCATCTTTTTATAATATCCTAATTTAATAATTCTTCTATTGTCATTTTAATAGATTCTAACTCTATTGATTTTTTTTTTTTTTAAAATAATTTATTATTGAAAATATGATTAATATAATACTTATAATTAGTATTAATATAATACTTATAATAAATATTATTTTTTTTTATTATTTTTTTTTTTTTTTTTTCATTATATTAAATTATTTTTTTGTATTTTTTATATTTTTAAGTTTATTTCTAATTATATTATAAATAAGAATTACTTAATTATTATTTTCTAATTTATTTCATAAAATATATCTTTGTGGAATATCATATAAATAAAATTCATCAGATTTTTCAATATCTTCTAAATTTAAACTATAATTAGAATTTTATTTATCATACTTACTGTATATTATAATATGAGTCTATACATCACATATAAGTTTTTCATCATTTATTCCAATATCTGGATCATTATAATCTCCATCTTTACAATTTAAATATACAATATCTATTATAATTATACCTGTATATTCATTGTTATAAAATATTTTGTTTATTACTCTTCTCATATATCCATCTTTAAATAATTTATCTTTTCATTGTTTATTAATTTCATCTTCAAACATATTAATTGAACATCTATATCTATATAGACCTTCTTTAATTTGAGGAATTAATATAGCTGTTAATCAATATTCTTTTATATTATCTATAAAAGAATATTTTTTTACTACTTTCTATTTTTTTACTAACAAATCATAATAATATATAAAATCTCATTCATCTATCTATCCTATATACTATATATTATTTGAGTCTATTATATTATACTTTTCTTTTGTAGACTAAGTAAATAATATTTCATTAAATATTGGGATAGTACTTTTTTTATTAGGATCAGAAAATTTATAATTTTTATATAAATCTTCAAGTCCTTTTATTTTATTAACTATAATATTACTATTTATAAGTTTATTAAGTATTTCATTTAAATATATATTAAGATTTTCATCTATATTATTAAAATTGATAGATTCAAAAATTTTATATTCATTTATATTTTTAATATTATTTCTTTTTGTTTTAAATTCATTATATAATTTTATTATTTTATTTTCATGATTTTGTAAAAAATCTCCAGTTTTTGCATAATAAAAATTAAAGTTTTCATCTTCATTTATTTTAATTAATTCCATCTTTTTTATAATATCCTAATTTAATAATTCTTCTATTGTCATTTTAATAGATTCTAACTCTATTGATTTTTTCTTTTTAAAATAATTTATTGTTGAAAATATGATTAATATAATACTTATAATTAGTATTAATATAATACTTATAATAAATATTATTCTTTTTTTATTATTTCTTTTTTCTTTATATATCTTCATTAAATTATAATTTTTTTGTAGTTAGTTTATTTATAATTATATTATAAATAAGAATTACTTAATTATTATTTTCTAATTTATTTCATAAAATATATCTTTGTGGAATATCATAAAAATAAAATTCATTGAATTTTTTTCAATATCTTCTAAATTTAAACTATAATTAGAATTCTATTTATTATACTTACTATATATTATAATATGAGAATCTATATACATCACATTATAATATTTTTTCATCATTTATTCCATTTGTTTATATCTGGATCATTTTAAATATCCAATTTTACAATTTAAATATACTTAAATTAAATATCTATTATAATTATGCCTGTATATTCATTTTTATTAATAAAATATTTTTGTATTATTAGAAAAATTTTCTCATATATCCATCTTTAAATATAATATTTCTTTTTTCATTTGTTTATTAAGATCATTTTTTAACATCTAAAAAAAATTAAACACCAGAATATCTATATAGATTTTATTTAATTTTTTTTATACATAAAAATATAAAATATAATATTTTTATTATTATATATTAACTATTTTTATTTATTTTTTTTTTTTTGAAATTTAAAAAATTAAATTAATTAATGTTTCTAATGGTTGCCTTATGCACCTTTACTCCGCCAGACGATATCTAATGTTCCACGGATTGCTCTGTGGACCACCTACCTGCCTATGTTGGCAGGTATGACCTCTGAAATCAGACGATTGAAGTTCTTTGTAACAGCGCCAAAGGCACCTATAGCTACTGGAACAACAATAGTCTTCACGTCTCAGAGTAGACCCAGCTCAGTTGCCAATGGAAGGTACCTCTCTTTTTTAGCTCTTTCCTTTAAGGCAACGTACCTATCACTACAGACCGTAATCTCAATGATTCAGCATGTTTTCTTACTCTTATCCAGGACTACAATATCAGGAACATTATGTGATATAAACTATTCATCTGATAATCTCTTATCAGTCTAAATAGGTGTATCTCATAATATTTTCACATTACCATTCACTGACTCTAGGACAGATTCCGGATAATGATCAAATTCAGTACGAGCAGTTGCAAGATGATATTTCTTTGCTAGATTAAAATGAATTAATCTAGCAACATCATTATGCCTCTTCTTATACTGATTTCCTGTACGAGCGGTGCATCTGACAGCAATCGCCTCTATGGTTTGAGGATGATTACTACAATTACACCTTTTCTAGTATAGTCGTCTACCTAATGTATCCTAAGCAAGGGTTATTAAAGCCTCTTCCCTAGGACCATTTTTTTTTTTTTTTAAGTATCCTATAGACGTCTTAAAATCATTAGCAGCCGATAAGGCTACCTCCCTTAAGTACTCTATTTTCTACATTACACCTTGACTATACTACTATAAAGGTTGAGGTTGATACCATTGAGATATTTCATAAGTTTTCTTAGGGATAGCCTATAACATACTCAAGAGAAATTCCTTTCGGATTTCTCCATCCTAGTATGTCTCTATCTCCTAATTAATCTTATGAACTAGTCTCTAACTAGAACCATTTCATCTCTATTGAATAGAGACTAAACTATAACTAAATAATTAACAATATGGAGATAATGAATCAATCATCTATAACAACTTTATATTCTAACTAAATCTATCCTATTATAACAGAACTTTTAATATGAAATAAATTCTTTTTAGTCTTTGAAAAGATATTTTTAGTCTACGCACCAACAACCTAAATAGATGACCTGGACTTAGTACCATTTACAATATCCTTGTAAATGATACCACCGATGTAAGTTAGATAATTAATAACTTCTATAGAGAAGTTATCCTTATCTAAAGCCTTAATCTCATCAGAGGCTAATAGAGAGGTCATGGCATCATTTATCTTTGAAATGATGTCATACCTTCCACTGAGCTTGTCGAGCCTTAATAGATTTTCACGAGCTTCGATGTCAGACATCTAATCTCATGAGTTCTCTATCTTAGCAAGGAGTCTAAGACGTACGTCGGAGTTGGATGTTGATATTCGGACATCAACACCCACATGTGATTTTTGATTAGTACCACATGGCCGGATGTGTTCTGGCTGATTGGGGATAGACTAATCACTATCCCTATCAGTTTTTCTCCTCTTATTGGAGGAGGTTCGAACTGCGCCTTTCCCGTCATCATATGAGGATGACATAGGGTAGAGTTTTATAGGGCTTGATTCCACCACCCCCTATTTAGGAAAGGTCGCACAAGAGTCTTGAGGAACCTACTCGTAATTAGTGGTGGAAATGCCATTAGAAACATTTAAAACTGAGGTATTAAAAATATTAGTTAAAATAAAGGAGTGATCTGTCTCAACTCCTTTATTCTTCTAGTCAGGCTTAGACTAGGACTGTCCTCCTTATGGAGGTCCCTTCACTTCCTTCTTCCCATTTCTAGGTCGAAGGAAGTGCTTTTTATGGAAAATTTTCGAATTGATATTCTAATCATTTTCCATGTTTGTGTTTAAAATATATCATTATTACAATATTTTTTTACTATTTTCTATTTCTTTATTAATAAATCATAATAATATATAAAATCTCGATTATCTGTCTATCCTATATATTATTTGTATTTATTATATTATATTGTTCTTTATTAAACTAAATAAATAAATTTTATTAAATATTGGTATAGGTTCTTCTTTATTAGGATCAATATTATCATCTTTAAATAAATCCTTAATTTCACTTATATTATTTTTAATATCTCAATCATATACAAATTTCATAATTATAATAGTCAATTAATTATTAAGATTCTTATGTATATTATTAAAATTAATAGACTAGAAAATTTTATAGTCATTTATATTCTAAACCTCATTTCATTTCATTTTTAATTTATTATATAATTCCATTATTTTATTTTCATGTTTATGTAAAAAATATCTAACTTTTACATAATATTAATATAAACCAAATTTTCCATTTTTATTTTTAATAATAAATTTTCTATTTTTTATAATTTTCTAACTTAATAATTTTTCTATTGTCATTTTAATAGATTCTAGTTCTATTATTTTTGTTTTTTTAAATAATTTTTAAAAATTATTATTGATATAATAATTATAATTATTAACAACAATAATATAATAAATATTGTTTTTTATTATTTCTTTTTATTGTTGTTTTTTCATTTAAATATAATTCTTTATAGTTTATATAATTTTTATGTTTATTACTACTTATAATTATGTTTTAAATAAGAATTATTTAATTATTATTTTCTATTTCATTTCATTTTTATATCTTTCTGGAATATCAAATAAATAAACTTCATTATCTTTTTTAATGTTTTTTATTTTAAAATTAGAATTATCATATTTACTATATATATTAATATGTATCTAAACATCGCATATAAATTTTTTATTATTTTTTCCAATATCTGGATTATTATAATCACCATCTTTACAATTTAAATATATAAAATCCAATATTATTAAACCTACATATTCATTATTATAAATTATTTTTTTATTACTCTTCTCATATATCCATCTTTAAATAATTTCTCTTTTCATTCTTTATTAAGATCATCTTCTCACATATCAAATGTACATTTATATCTATATAAAATTTCATTATTTTTAGGTATTAATATAAATCTATATCAATATTTCTTTTCATCATTAGAATATTTTTTTACTATTTTCTACTTTTTTAACAATAAATCATAATAATATATAAAATCTCAATCATCTGTCTATCCTATATACTATATATTATTTGAACCTATTATATTATATTATTCTTTTGTAGTCTAAGTAAATAATATTTCATTAAATATTAATATAGGACTTTTTTTCATTAGGATCAATATATTTATAATCTTTAAATAAATCTTTAATTTTATTTATTTTATTAATTATCCAAAAACATTCATGTATAAATATATCAAATATTTCATTTAAATATTTATTAAGATTCTTATCAATGTTATTAAAATTAATAGACTAGAAAATTTTATATTCATTTATATTTTTAATTTTGCTACATTTTATTTAAAATTTATAATATAATTTTATTATCTTATTTTCATGTTTTTGTAAAAAATCTTCAATTTTTGCATAATATAAATTAAAATTTTCATTATTATTTATTTTAATTAATTCTGGTTTTTTTATAATATCCTAACTTAATAATTCTTCTATAGTCATTTTAATAGATTCTAACTCTATTGATTTTTTCTTTTAAAAATATTATTTTTTCAATTTTATGAAATCTAAAATTAAATTAAGTATTGTTTCTAATGGCTGCCTTATGCACCTTTACTCCACCAGACGATATTTAATGTTCCACAGATTGCTCTATGGACCACCTACTTGCCTATGTTGGCAGGTATCATAATAATTATAGTTGTTATTATGAAAAATATAATTAATATTAATATAATAATAAATATTATCTTTTTATTATTTTTTTTTTTTTCTTCATTTATATTTAATTATAATTTTTATATTTTATATCTTTTTTACTTTTATTTATAAAAAAGTTTCATCATTATAATAAATAATCTTTAAAAATAAATTTTTAAAAATCTATTATTTTATATATTAAATATATAATTATTTACTATATACTTGTAATTTTAATCTTATATAAACTTATTAATTAATATTATATTAAATACATAAATTTAAATTAATTATAAAATATTTAAATAAAAAATAATAAAACATATATTAAATAATTATTACTTCCTATATAATTGATTATTCATTATATTACTTTAAAAATAACCTATATATTATTATTATTAAATATAAATTAAAATATTTTTTCTTACTTTTTAATTTATTTATTTTCTAATAATAAAATAATATTAATAATAATTAAACTTTATTATTACATATTAAAAATATTAATTAATTATTATCTATTATTTTCTATATCATTTCATAGTCTATATCTATTAGGAATTTCATAAAAATAAAATTCATTTTCAGTTTCTATTTTTTCTATTTCTATTCCATCTTCTTCAATATTATCAATATAATTTAAAAATAATGAAATATGTATTTGAATATCACATATATATTTTTTATTATTTAAATTAATATCTATAACAAAATCTCCATCTTTACAATTCATATATATTATATCTAATATACTAATTCCTATATAATCTTGATCATATTTTATTTTTCCTGTTCATCTTCTCATAAAACTATTATTCGGAAATAATTTTTCTCTTCATTCTAAATCATTTATTTTATCATCAAACATATTAATCGTTAATATTCTTCTCTCAAATATCATATCTGATATTTTTCTATCTTTAGATAAATAAATAGAATATGGCTCTTCCTATGAATTGTAATCATTTATTTTTAAAACCATTTGATTTTTTACTAATAAATCATAAAAATATACTATATTCCAATCCAACGTTATATCTGTATATTGTATACTATTATTAAAAATTTTAGTATAACTTAACTATTTTATAAAACTTGAAAATATTATTTCATTAAATATAGGCACATCAATAATACCACTATCTTCAAAATAAGTCGTATACGTATGCTTAATAGATCTTATTTTATTTTTATCTTTATTCTATACAGACTTAACAAATTTATTTATTATTATAAATATAAGCGAATTGAATTTTTTATCAATATATTTTATATCTATTTTATTAAAAGAAAAATTCCATCTTCTTCTAATATTATCAATATAATTTAAAAATAATGAAATATGTATTTGAATATCACATATATATATTTTTATTATTTAAATCAATATCTATAACAAAAATCTCCATCTTTACAATTCATATATATTATATCTAATATACTAATTCCTATATAATCTTGACTATATTTTATTTTTCCTGTTCATCTTCCTCTATAAAACTATTATTCGGAAATAATTTTTTCTTCATTCTAAATCATTTATTTTATCATCAAACATATTAATCGTTAATATTCTTCCTAAAATATCATATCTGATATTTTTCTATCTTTAGATAAATAAATAGGAATATGGCTCTTCCTAATGAATTGTAATCATTTATTTTTAAAACCATTTGATTTTTTACTAATAAATCATAAAAAAAAATATACTATATTCCAATCCAACGTTATATCTGTATATTGTATACTATTATTAAAAATTTAGTATACTTAACTATTTTATAAAAAACTTGAAAATATTATTTCATTAAATATAGGCACATCAATAATAATAATTATCTTCAAAATAAGTCGTATACGTATGCTTAATAGATCTTTATTTTATTTTTTATCTTTATTCTATACAGACTTAACAAATTTATTTATTATTATAAATATGTTGAATTGAATTTTTATCAATATATTTTTTATATCTATTTTATTAAAAAAGAAAACATTCCATTATTTTTTTCAGAATTTTCTTTTATTTTATATATTTTATATATATATTCTCTAATATATTTTCATATTTAAATAAAATATCATTCACTTCTATAAAATATAATTTTATTTTTTTATTTTTAATATTTAATTTATTCTTTTTTTCAATAATATTAATTAATTTTTTAGTTTTCATAATATCTTTTTTATTTGATAATTCATATATACCCAATATTTCATATACTTCTTTTTTCTCCTTCCTTATTATACTAAAATATATTATTAAAAATATAATTAATATAACTAAAATAAGAATTATTAATATAATAAAAATATTTTTAACCAATCTTGAATTATTTGTCTTATATATTAAATTTTTATCCATTTTAATATTAAAATAAATAACACAATAAGATAAGAATTATTAATTTAATATATTAAGTTCTTTATCGAAAAATATTTTTGTAAATATTATTTAATTTTAAATTTATGTTAATTTAATTAAATCATTAAAATTTTTATAATATATATCATAATCTAAATTATATTAAATTTAAATTATAAAAATTAAATAATTAATCCTATAATACTCCCAATTATATTAAATATTAAAAATAATAAAGAACTAAATGATTTATATCCATATTTAATATAAATCCTATTTATAATCTAAATTAATATAAATGTTAAAAAACTAGATATAGAAAATCATAATGCAAATATCTTCCCCTTAATACTATTCTTAATATATATACTGACATACGTATAAAATGCTAATTCAAAAAAATACATATATACTTTTAATACTACTCCTAAAAAACATATACTCCATAATTTTATACCTATCTAATTATATATTAATATAAAATACATAGTATTTATTAATGTTATCCCAAATGGTATAATTAAAAATATACTATTTATATACTTACTTATATCTATAATCGGTGTTAAAAAAATTAATATTATCCCCAAATAATTTGTAATATTTAAATAAAAACATATATCTCTTGTACCAAATCCTAACTCTCCTAAATACTATGATTCTATCCCCTTAAATATATGAAAAATAGGAATTATAAATATTCCACATAAAAATATTAAATAAAATTTTCCCATTATCTTACTCTCATTACTATCTAATAAATTATTCTATCTATCTTCTATCTTAATCCCTAATAAATATCTAATAAATAATAATCCATTAGATAATCCTATTAATGATAAACTTGATATTAAAATAAACGTATTTAATACCCCATAAATACGAAATAATAAACTATAAATAAATGATGCTAATAATCCCGATATCTCAACTCCAGAATTCTATAATCCTAATAAAAATGATATATTTCTCCCCCTATAAATAATAGATGATAATTTACTAATAACAACTCTTCCTATTGTATTTCCACTTCCTGTTATACACATACCTATTATAAAAAATATAAAATTCTAATAATATAATGAAATAATCTATACTATAGTCCCTATACCCGATAATATTACTGCAATAAATAAACAAATAATAATTCCAAATTTATCCAATAAAATTCCAGATATTAAACACACCGGTATCGTTATTAAATTAACATAAGAAATTATATTAGAACTTAATATCTATTTCCCAGCTTCAATCTTAAAACCTAATGATACTCCTGGTAATGATACTCTTATAACTCTCATTGTTATTGGATTTAAACATATTAATATATACTAAAAAATTAATACAAAATAAACTATCCTTTTAGAATATTTCTACTCTTTCATTGCTATTTTAAATAATTTTGTGCTTAGAATAATATATAAAATTAAAATTTAAAATTTAAATATCCCCAATACTAATAATCTCTATATTTTTATCATATGTTACCATTAATAATTTATCTTCTCTATTTATCATTTTAATATATCTATTATTTAACTATATAATTTTTATATTCTCTATCTCTTCACTTATCTTAATTATATTTAATTTATATTCTACTACATAAAATAATAAACAAAAATTATTAATATTTTTAAATAAATAATTTTCTAAAATAATTTCATATTTTTTAATAATTATATCTTTATTAATAGAATATATCTAAATATATTCTCCATATATAAAAATAATATTGTTCTCATATATTCATATATCTTTAACCAAATTATTTTCTATATTTTTTATTATCTTATTATCTTTATATATCTTTATATCCTAATTTACTAAAATTAAATATTTCTAAAAAATATAAAAATTTTTTAAATCCTTAATCCTATATTCAAATTGTTTATATAATTTATCTCTAATAATAAATATATATAAAATATCCTCCGTACTTATATAAATATTATTTCCCTTTATCTATATCTTATTAACTAAATTAAAATAATTTATTAATCTATATATAACCATATTCTATCTATATATTTTTAATATATTAAAAATTTTATTAATACTATAATTTACTACTATATACTTCTTACTAATATCATATTTTATCCTTATATTATATTCTCTATTCTTATTATATATAGAATTAAACTAATGTATTTCCTTCGCTAATATACTCTTGTTCTTCTCTATAGAATAAATCTATAATGTTCCATTATACTCATAACAAAATATATCTTTATCATAAAATCTTATACTATTATAATCTTCTAATACTAAATAATTAATTGTTTTCTCTATCTCTAAACTTATCCTATTTATTAAATAAATTATATTATCTTTTGTTGTTATTATATAATATTTTTCAACCTTCTATATACTCATTATTTCACTATAATATAAACTTATCCTAGGTAAATAATGCCTAAAATTTGTTCCTAATTTTCAAAATACTAATACAGATTCTTTCCCTCCTGATACTAAATATTCATTCTTGTTAATTAATATAGCATCATTAACCACTTCCTTATGCCAATTTAAAACTATTTTATTTCTTACTATTATTTTCTTATTAATATATTCTAATTTCATTATTAATATAGATCCACTTACTAATGCTAAAATTAATATATATTTATTTTTTTTATATTTTTTAAATTCTAAAATTTTTTCAAAATCTTTAGATATACTTTTCTATCTCGTTAATTTGTTATCTATTATATTAAATATATACTAATTAACTTTATCTATTAATATTATTAATTCATTATAATGATAATAAATTAATTTTTCATTTATATATTTTAAATTTTTAATCATTATCAATTCATTTTCTAATTTAAAAATTTCTATTAAATTTCTCTACTTTATTATTAAATATAATTTACTATAAAAATATATAAAAATTTCTCCTTTTTTTATATTTATCTCTCTATTAAATATAATTTTATCATTTTCTATTTTATAAATTAATAATTTAAATTCTATTATAACATATAAATTATTTTCTTTCTCATCATAATAATATTCCTTTATTTTTCCTTTATATTCTCACATATATTCCTTTTCTATCTTCATTTCATTAATATTATATTTTATAATACTGTTAATATTTAATATTAATAAATATTCTTTGTTATTTTCATCTTTTATTATTGTCTACTTACTGTTTACTATTCTTTTTATATTTATGTTTTCAATCATCATAAAATTATAAATTAAAATTTATTTATTACTTTGTGTATATTTTTTTTACTTTCCTTATTAAAATATTTATACTTACGCCATATTCATACACCTAACAATATTGTTAACAATGTTATTATTATTAATATATATATAAATGGAAAAATACTGTTTTCTTTTTTTTCATCATACTATCATGGTACATATATATTCATTCCCCATAAATTAGATATTAATGATGCAGGTAATGCTAATGTACATATTACTGTTAATGTCTTTATTATCTTATTTGTTTTTGCACTAATTTCTGTTGTTTCTAATATAACATTCGATAAATAATAATCTTGATACATATTTATCTAATGCTATACAAAATCTAATCTTTTCTAAATAGAATTTATATCTTTATTTTTTATCTTAGTCTAATTAAATATTGAAAAATAATCCTATTTTATATAAAATAATAATTCACTATATTCATATATTAATTGATTCATCATTCCTATTATATTAAAAAATTCATCCTTCTAACCTAAATTAATATCTTCTATTCTTTTCTCTAATCTTAATACATTTTTATATAAAATATTTACCGATTTTTTAAGATTGAAAATATTAAGTTCAAATAAATTTTCTATTATACCTTCTAATGTATTATAATTTAACTAATTTTTTATTAATTCTATATTATTAGTAACTATAAAAAGTAAATTCTATCATATTCTAATATAAACTTTATGCCTATTAGAATTTAATTTTTTCTATAAATTTAAATAATCCATATCTAAAATATTTATATTAAAAATTATTGTATCATATCATCATATAAATTTTTTTTTATTTTTTTCAATTTTTTTATTTTTGTTAAAAACAAATAATTTTTCTAACTACTTTTTATTTGTTACTTCTATTATTATTTTATTAAGTATATCATTGTTAAAATAATTTATAAAATCTAAATATAAAATATTATCTAAAATATTTTCTTCTTTATTCTAATATAAATTATATGAAATATTTTTAAATTTTTGAAATAATTTTTTTATCTTCTCTCCATTAATAGGATTCAAAGTTATAAATTTTCCATTATTATTTAAAAATAAACTTTTTAAATTGAAATTTATTAAATCATTAAATATTCATGTATTTAACTAATTTTCACTTAAAGGTATCAATTTTCTATTTATACATATACTAAAGTTATTAGGCAACTTATCTAACTATTCTTTTGATCATTGATTAAAGATACACTTTTTAACTTCATTTAATTTCATATATTTGTTTATTTTAATCATACCTAATATATTTTTATTATAAAGATATATAGAAAAAATAGCATCTTTTTCCATTTTTTAAAATATCAAGTATAAACACAAATATATTATAAATTTTAAAAAATTAATTATGAAAGGATGCTTGGAATTTTTCAAAAATATATTACTATAATTCCCGATAATAATACTATCAATAATAATACATTAATAATTTTTGGTAAAAACCATATAATAAAAATAAATATCGATAAAAAAACTATCAATACTATAAATAAAATGTTTATTAAACTTTTTGTAAAATAATCATAATATGTTACAAGAAAAAAATTTAATTCTATCTAAAAAATTAATATTTCAAACTACTTAATATTTTCTTCACTAAGCTCAGTAATTAATATAATATTATTCAAATTTTCAATATTTTTTTCAAATACCATTATAAAAATTTTATAATAAATATGTTTTTTATCTGTTATACTATCAATAAACTTCTTATTTATAATATTTTTCATATTATCTATAAATTCCTTAATAATATCTATATTCTACTTTCCATTTATTATTTTTTTCATTTTTTCTTGAAAATTACGAACTGTTAACTCTTTCAAAAATTTTCTATGCTCTTTTCAATTTTTAAACTATTCCTCTATTTTTTCCTTATTTTTATATATCTAATTTTCTTTTGTATATATCAACTATAGTATTATATTGCAAATAAATATACAATAAATTTTTCTCATTATTATCATATGTATAATTTATTCTTTGTGCTATAAATAAAATAATAATAAATTATTATTATTATTTAAATAATTTTTATGTACTATAATTTAAAAAAATAAAATATTTAAAAATATTTATGGAAGACTAATTGGAAGCTAAAAGAAATATATTCATATAGTCAATTGTAAACATCCTATTAACAATATTATTATTATAATTTTTGGTAAAAAACATGCAATAAAAATTATTAATGATAAAAGTATTATTAATGATAAAACGAAAAATTTTAAAACATGCCCTGTAAAATAATTATAATTCTTAACTAAGAAAAAACTGAAATCTATTGAGAAAATATCTAAATTAATTTTTGAAATATTTTCACTAGTAATTTGATCTTTGTTAAAATTTATATTTTCCTCTAAACTATTTATATTGTTAATAAATACCATTATAAAAATTTTATAATAAATATATTCTTCTTCTTTTATACTATCAATAAACTCCTTATTTATAATATTTTGTATTTCATCTATAAATTCCTTAATAATATCTATATTCTACTTTTCCTCTACTTCTTTTTTAATCTCTTCCTTAAAATTCTCTATTGTTAACTCTCTCAAAAATTTTTTATAATTGTTCCAATTCTTAAACTGTTCCTCTATTTTCTCTCTATTTGCCTTTATCTAATCGGAATCTATACATATTGAATAAAATATAATATAAAATATAAATATATAAGTTATTCTAATCATCGTTAGTTTATATAATTTTGTTCTTTGTGTTATAAAAATAGTCCGATCTTATATCATGATGATTTTAATATTATTTTATTAAATTAAATTATTATTAATATTATTTTATTAAATTAAATTATTATATATTAAAATTATTAATTATTTTTAATATTCTTCCATTAAATATTTCCTTATTACTAATCAAAATATAATTCTTATTAATTCTTAATTGTTTTATAAATAATAGTTATTTTATAAGTTTTAAGTTCTAATATATCCTCTATTAAAATATTTTTTAATACTAATAATATTTTTTAAAAATAATATCAAAAAAAAACACAAATATGATAGATATAAAATAGAAAATATGTGACTTAATAGATTTAAATAAAAAGACAAATGTAAAATTGAAACTAAAAATAGAAGAAAAATATAATAAAACTGAAGAAACTTTAAATATTTTTTTAGATAATGCTCATACTCTCTATTACTATATCTCTGAAGTAGATAATAAAGAAATAATAAAAGAATCTCTCCCCTCCATTAAAAAAGATATACTAATAATATAGAGCCATATTACTGTACTTTAGTCTGTTGCTAAACATTTAAATTCTAAAAAATAGTTTATTTCATTGTTCTGTAATAAAATTGTTTCCTCTATTAAACAAAAAGAATTACTCTTATCTAAAAAAAATATTAAATTCTTTCTATAATGAAAATTTAAAATATGATAATACTAAAATAAATGTAAATATTGATTCAAATAAACAAAATACAAAATTAATCCAAAATTATAATAAATTAATCCAAAATGAAACAAAAAATAATATGTTATTACTACAAGAATTTCAAGAACCCTCCTCCTCAGATACATTAAGAAAACAAGGAATAAAAAAAGTAGAAGAAAATATAAAATAGATAAATCAAATGTATAATAAATTGTCTGATCTTATTCTTATACAAGGTGAATGCTTTGACTCAATCGATCATAATCTAGAAGAAGTTATTCTTCATACAAAAGAAGCTAACATAAATTTGAATTATATTAAAGATACTATAATAGAAAATAAAAATTTTATTATAAAATCATCTCTATTATTTGGTGGCTTTATCTTCGTTTGGTTGTGGTTTAATTAATTAATTATTATTATTATTATGATATTTTTAAATAAATTTAATATGGAAAATACTTATATACCTTTCATAAAATGATCAGAAGATGATACAAATCTATTACTAGAATTCTAGATATTAGACTCAAAGGATGTTAAAATAATTCTAGATAAAGATAAATTTTCCTTACAAACAGAAAATAATGAAAAGAAATATCAAATAGAATTTACTCTAAAAAAAGAAGCTTCCTCCTATAAAATAATTAAAAAAAGATATTTAACTATCGTCCTTAATAAGAAAGAAAAAGAAGAATGAGAATATCCCTTAAATAAAGAAAGTAAAAAATTATATAAAGAACATATCATATATGATTTTGGTAAAATAATTGATAATGAAGAAATAAATGATCTTAATATGGGATTCTAATTAAAAATTATTTTAAATTATTTTTTATACTTTATTATTAATAAATTAATATTGTTTAATATATAATTTATAGCAATTTCATCATATAATGTAATAAATATAGGCTTGAATTTAGATAAATAATGATAGTCTGTATATATCTTATATAAATACTTTGTAGTCTATAAATATAATATATCATCCTCTGTAACTCCTAATGTCTTATATATAGAATAATTAGTATTAAAATTTAATATAATTATTGTATTACTATTAAATAAATCTGTATCTTTATATCTTGGTAACTATATATAATCTTTTATCTATTTTATTCTTATTCTATTTCTTTCTATTCACATTTTATGTTTATTATATTTTTAAAAAAATATTAAAAATCATAAATTTAAATTTTTTAAATTTATTTAATATTTCATTAATTGATATATAGCTATAAGATTAGGTAAATAATCCTTATCAGACTATTCCTACTTTATTCTATACTCTAAATTAGATAACTATTTTAATAAAAATATTAACTATTTACTATTATATATACCCGATGCTATAGATCTATCATGTAATAATAATAAAATATTCTCTAATAAAAATTCATCCTTTAATATTTCCCTTATATTACTTAATGCTTCATTAAATGTAAGCTATAAACTTTCAAATATTTTATTTATTATTATATTAGAACATATCTTAGTATTCTCATATACATTTTCCTATTTAATTTCTCCATAAGCATAATAAACAGATTGTAATATAGATAAACATTGTCTCATATCATGTTTAGATATTTTAGCTATTGCTATTAATGCTTCTTTTTCATAATTTTTAATTTTTTCTTTTATTAAAATTTCTTCCATCTTAACTACTATATCCTTTATAGCTAATGTCATAAATCTTATCTTCATACATCTACTCTATAATGCTGGTATTATTTTATCAACTACATTTCCTATTAAACAAAACTTAGTTATATGCGCATAATCTTCAATTATTCTTCTTAATGCAAATTGAGCATCTTTAGTCATAGAATCTGCTTCATCTAATATTACCATTTTAAATGGTACTTTAAATAATGATTTTGACTAAACAAATATTTTAATTTTATCTCTTACTGTATCTATTCCTCTCTCATCTGATGCATTTAATTCTAATGTTAAAAATTTCTTCTTTATTTCTCCATATAAATTATTTAATATAATATTAATAATTGTAGTCTTTCCTGTTCCTGGTAAACCATAAAATAATAAATGTGGCATTGACTATATATTTTCTAATTCTAAAAAATTTTTTAATATTCTTATTATATGCCTTAATGAAACTAATTCTTCAAATGTTTTTGGTCTATATTTTTCTAATCATATTTCTTCTTTCATTTTTTTAAATTGTGTTAACATAAAATATTTATTTAAGTATTAATCTTCTTCTTCTATCTGCTATAAAATCAATATTTGGTATTAATATAGCTATTAAAATACAGATAGATCCAAATACTATACATAAAACAGAACATAAAATTGAATTATACTGTGTTCCAAATAAACTCATTTCTGCTAATATTATAAATTTTTTACCTTTAACTACTGACATATCAAATTTAAAATCTATAACTTTAATATTTACTGTCACTCCCCTTATACTTTTAGAAGGATTTTCTATAATTCCGTATAATTTTCAAAATGTTGACATAGGAGCTACAGATATTCAGTTAATAAATTTCTAATCATTTATATTAGGTAATTCATTAATACCTGTAGGTATTTCATCTTTAAATGTTTGACTTAATTTTTTAGTAATTTTATTTTTATATTTAGTAATATCATCTCTTTCTCTAAATAAATAATTAGTAGATCTAGGAATAACATTTTTATTTAAATAAAATTCAGGAGTAATATTCATTTCTTTAATTTGTTCATTTGTATATAATTTTTTTCCGTCTATATATACTTCATATTTATCAGTAAAATAACTTATACTTAATGCACCACATGGATAATAAACTTTATCTTCTTCATTTTTATCTACCATATTACAGTTATAAGTAGATTTAGGATCATATCCAGTTATCTATAAATAATTCAAATCAGTACTATAGACTCTATCATTTTGAAAGAAATTTTCTATTTTATAATAAATAAATAAAGGAAATTTTGTTTCTTGAGATACATTAAATATAAAGTCACAATTATTATTTATTTTATTACATTTATCATCATATCGATATTCTTCATAATATAAATTATATGTTAGCATTAAATAAATTATACCAAAAAACAATAAAATTAATCCTAATGAAAATAAAATGAAAAATGTTATTCTAGAATGAATTAATAAATTAAATACAGTTTTCTACTATTGGTCTAATTTATTCTAATGTTTTAAAAATTTTAATTTTGTATAAATATCTGTTTTAATTGATTCATCTATTGGTAAAATAAATCATTCTTTTGTTGATAATTTAAATAAATCATTTCAAGTATAAATTTTATTTCTATTCATAACAATATTAATATTATGTGTATCTTCATCATTAAAACATAATTTTTCTAATAAATATTTTATTTTAATCCTTGGATTATTTTTTAACTCAGTTCTTAATTCTTTTACTTGACTATAAGTTAATTGTGAAGTTCTTGTACTTTCAAGGAACTATTCATTATTATTCATTTATATAAAAACACAAATAAAAAAATTATGTAAATTATATAAAATTTATATTTATGTATTTATCTAAGAAATATTTCTATTGTATGAAATTATAATTATCTTTTTTATATAAATATAAATAAATCTAATTTTTTTAATTTTTTATAAAATTTTATGGAGTCATCTATACCCTCATATTATTGTTATACCTTCATTATAATAAAAAATAAATGCATTCATATTGATTTTCTCTATTTCAAAAATATTTCAATTCATTTATATTATAAAATTTAATTTTAATATTTTTATTAATTTTTTGTCTATACTTACAATAATTTATAATTTTTCTGATATCAAAATATTTATAATTTACTAGATATAATTGAGAGTTATAATGTTTAATAATATCATAAGAATTTTCTAGAATTAAAAGGGTAAGATTAAATTTTTTTAAATTTAAATCTAATAATTTTATGTAATTATTTAATTCTATTAATTCAATTTTATTAAAATTTAAAGAATTATTTATATGATTAACAGAAGATATATTCATAATACCTAAGAATTCAGACTATGGCAATAAATTAATTATAAAATTATCTAAACATTTATATATAAGATCTGAATTAAAATAATCAGAGCATATACAGAACCAGCATTTATTATATAATATTTTCTATAAATAATAAGGATGAAAAGTATTTGATTTTTTATAAGATTTTAATTCTGGTAATATGAAGGAAGAATTTTCTATATTTTCATTATAAGGTTCTACACCTATATACATATATAAAGAATTCTAAACAATTCAAGGTTCAATAATTTTAGTATAGGGAAAGGAAGAGATATGATAGCTATAATGAATATTATTTTCTATTTTTCCCATAGGGATACAATCTTTTAAATCAAAAAGAATATTTTTATAATTATCTTTATACATTAATATTTCATTATAAGGATAATTATCTGTGAATAGAAGATCTATATTTCATTTTTCATTAGTATTTATAATATTATTACAAATATCTTCATTAATATAAAGTATTTTAAAATTTTCTAATATATTAAGTTTATTTTTTTCCATAACTATTATATTATTTATTTTATTATAAGGTTTATTATCAAAATAAATAAAAGTTAAATTATTTTTTGTTAATATTGAATTAAAATCATTAAATTTATTTTCATCATCAGGTACAAAATCTAAACAGAATATTATCTTAATATTATTATTATTACACTTGTCAATTACTTGAGATATTAAAATATCTTCTAAGGAATAAATTTTCCCAAGAATTAAAATATTTGTAACATATAACATTTTTTTAATTTTAAGTAAAATGATAAAAATATAAAAAAATTACTTAGAATTTTTATTAGTTTCGATAGACAATACATTAAATCTAACAGTTTTAGATAAAGGTCTACATTCACCTATTTTAACAATATCACCTTCTTTTATTCTGAAACAAGGACTACAATGTGCTTTAATATTACTATGTCTTCTTTCGTATCTATTATATTTTTTTATATAGAAAAGATAATCCCTTCTACATACTATAGTTCTTTGCATTTTAGTACTAACGACTTTTACTTTAAGAATTTTACCTCTTATATTAACTTGTCCAGTGAAGGGACATTTTTTATCTATATAAGTACCATGTTTAGCTTCATAAGGAATTTCTATATCAAATCCAGGAGATTTATAGTATCTAGTTATTTTTTTACCATCTTCTTTTGTTACTATTATTTTTTTACCACCTTTAATAGGTAACTACTATTGATAAGTTTTAATATGTTCCATGATAAAAATAAAAATTATTTATATGAAGGGATTATTAATTTTTTCAGATAAAAATTGATTAAAATGATAGATATTATCTAGATCGTATAATATATTAGTATAAAATTTTTTAGAATTAATATTTATTTTTTCAAAGCAAAATTTTTCTATTATTTTAAGAATATATTTTAGAAGATTTTCTTTTCTTTCATTTTTATTTAGATTTAAATAATTAATTAAGGAGTTATTTAATTTATTATCTTCAGTTGTTATATAGTGTTTCATTACGGGTTCATTTTGGAATAAACAATAAGCATTTAAGTCTTCTAATATGGATAAATATTTTTTATTTTTATTACAAATAGGGATTAGATTAGATTGAAAATAATTAATAGCTTTATTAATATCGTTATTTTTTATATATAGGATAAAATTTTCAATATTTATTAGGATTAGAAGAATTGGAGATTTAGATAAAATATCGGGAATTATATTAGAGATAAGAATTTGTAATTCTGATCAATTTTCATTATTGATATAATCTTTTAATTTATTATAATTTAATTTATTTTTTTTAATAAAATTATAAATATTTTCAGTATTAGTATTAATATTGGAAATATTTTCTATATTATTAATATTAGAAAAAATGAGAGCTCTATTAATTATTTTTTCAATTTTATTTTCAGAAAAAATATTTTTATGAAGATTAAAAAATTTATTTTTATGTTTCATATATAATTACACTAAAAAATATCAATATAATTAATTAGAGATGCTATAATTAGTGGATCTTTTTTTTGGTTCATTTTCTTCTAAGGATGAAAATCATATAATTATTGAATAGAATAATATTTTGACTAAAATTATACTAGAAACGAACATCGAAAATAAAATGATTTTATTTTTTTTTACATTAGTATTTAGTAAAATATTTTTTTCTAATTGATTGGATATGTCTAAGCTTATTGTATCATAAGTATTATCTTCATCGTATGAAATATTATAGTTTGAGTCAGTATTTTTTAGATAACAGGAATATATATTAGATTTTTTACTGACTGATAGAGTATTACTAATATAATCATTATCTTTTACTATTATTATTTTATCATAAATATTATCTTTTTTTAATTCATTTATTTCTTCATTAGTTAGATATTCATATTCTTTATTATTATCGTATATATATAGGAGACTATTATAGACTGATTCTATATTATTATCTTTACTATTATCTATATAGAAATCATATATATCGGGAGTTTTATTTATATTTTTTTCCAATAATTTTAATTCATTTTTATTAGTAATTTCATTTATATTATATTCTAATTTATTTAGAAAATCAATGAATATATTGGATCTATTATGTAAATTTAAAAAGAATGAAACATTATTTTCTAATAGGTCAAAAACATCTGAAGTTTTAAATTTTGACATATAAGTTTCTAGGAGTTTACTATAGTTTAGTATATCAAAAATACTATAAAAAATTAATTGAATAGCGTCTATATCTAGAATGAAGTGAGTATTATTATTGGATCAAAATTTATTATTAGATTTATGTTTATTTTTTAACATTTTATATATAAAGCCGAAATATTCTAAGAAAAATAAAATATTATAGATTGAATTTCTTATATCAAAACCGATTATACCATATCTAAAATTTAAGTATAATTGTCTCAGAATAATTTTTAGAGTGGAAAGAAGCTAAGTGATATTATCAAAATTTATAATTATATTTTCTAATTTTTCTTTAATGAAATTAGTATCTGTTAATTTTTGTATAAGTTTTATATTTATAATATCAATATATTTTTTCAGATCTTTTTCATAATTACTATCATTATTTTGAAACATATTATTTTTTAATTTGTCTAATTGATTGATGAGATAGATTGATTCATTTATTAAAATTTTCTAAATTTTAGAGATATAAATTTTATTAAATTTTTTAATATCTTTATCTATTACATAAAAATATTCATTTTCTTTTATTTTATGATAAACTTTTGTTTTTTTAAAGATTAAAATAAATTCTATTCAAAAAATTTTATTTTGATTTAGATTTCTTTTTAGTAGATATATTAAAAAGAAATCTATTTGAGCAGTGATGTCTATAGTAAGTATAAAATTAAGAAAAATATGTATAAAATAAATTTTAATTAATAGATTCATAATCTTATTTTTATATATCAGAATGATAAGATTATATAAATCATTTTAATATTGATCAATTTGATCAAAATGTTGATTTATATATTTTTTATATTTACTATTTGGGGATCAATTAATTTTAAATTCATCGTCTTTAGAGACTATAAAATTAATATTTGTAATAATATTATTATTTATTGAAATATGTTTATTTTCTATCATCTATTTAGCAATTATATAATTTTCAGCAAATTTTTGTTTTTTAACTAGATATAGGAGTCTTCTACGACAGATAGAGGAGACAGTATCATTTATTGAATAATTATTTAATATTTTTTCTAATCAGATGGAGACAGTATGTTTAATTTTATTATTTTTTGGTAATAATTTTAGAGTATTTTTCAATTTTTTAATTTTTAAAACAATATTATTATAGAATTCATAATGTTCATTATCATCTAGAGCAAAAATAGAAATTATATTATAAGCATTTTTATTATCTATAGATCAATTATAAAAATTTACTTTTTTTAAGAGTTTATGTTCATGATATTTGAGTCTTCTCATTTATTATCTTTGTGTTTATTCTAATAAATTATATCATAAGATAGAGAGACAACCAAAAATTAAAATGAATAATATGAAAGTATTAGTTTCATTTAGATAATCATTATCATTATTTTTTAATAAAATTTCATTTAATTGTTTATCGAAATTATATTTATTATTATAAAAATTTCAGAAATCTCTTTCGTAAGTATATAGAAGATCTTCTTCGAATTCATTTTTTATTTTTTTATTTTCTTTTTTATCTGAAAGAATTCTATAAGCAGTGTATATTTCTTTAAATTTATTTATATCTCCAGTTTTTTTATCAGGATGATAGATTAGAGCCAATTTTTTAAAATTTGTTTTTATTTCTTTTAAAGTACTATTTTTATTTACATTTAAAATTTTATAAGGATTCATTTATTTTTATAAAAAAGATAATATCTAAATTTATCACAAATAAAAAATATAATATAATTTTTAAGATATAAAAATAATAATATAGTTAATGATAAAATATATAATAATTTTTTTAATAAAATAAATTGTATCGATTTTAGATGGTATATATAGAACAATGAACCATATTTTATCGAATAGAGTATATGGAATATTGACATGAATAATTCTAGAGGAATAGCAATAAGAGGTGGAGGATATAAAGCATCGGGAATATCGATAGGATATATTAAATGAATATTAGAAAATAGATTATTAAAAAAATGGATTATATTTCATGTATAAGTGGAGGATGTTATATAATAATTATAAGATAATGTATAATAGTATATCTAAAGAGAATAATAATGATCCTATATGTAAAATTAACAAGGCATTTTGTAATAAATATATAATTAAATTAAGGAGTGAAAGTGAGGAAAAGGGAAAGATAAATTTAACTAATGCATTATCATGAACTAGTTATTATTTTTCTTTTTGAAATTTAGAAAAAATTCATAGATTATTTATAAATATGTATGATTATATTAAGCTTAATTTTTTAAATCAGGAAGAGAAAAAAGATATAAAATATATAATGGTGGGGATGGGAGAATAATAGACAATTTAGGTATAATGTTTTTATTAGTTAGAAAGGTAAAGAAAATAAATATTTATCATTTAAATATGGGAATTGAGAAGCAAATTTATTACCTAGTTATGGATATTGATTAATAAATGAGTATTTTAAAAACACGGAAGAGGATAAAAAAGTATTTTAGAGATATTATAATAATTAAACGTATATTTTAACATTAAATAAAAAATATATGGGTATATTAAAATATGTATTAAATTTTATTAGTATGGGAATAATAGAATAGAGAAGTCAAAATATAAGAATAAAGTTTTATAAATTAAGATTTATAACAGATTTTCCATTTTTAATTCTTTTATTATGTATATTAGGTTATTTAGGTCAGTTTATATGAAAGGAAAATATAATAAATAATATTCACAATAATTATATTTTAAAAGAATTAGATAAAGTATGAAATATATTATTAGTATTAGTATTATTAATTCCTTTAATAGTATATTTATTTTTTTTTATTTCATTAATTCAACCTAATTTATTTTATAGAAAGATATTACCGACTATTAATATGGTATCATTTTTTTATTTTTTTGTATGATTAGGATATTTTTATTTTTTAAAATTTAAAAAAAATGGAATTAATAGATATGATTTTTTATATTTTATTATAGTAGTTTTTTTATTTAATTATGGGAGTATTATGTTTTATATATCTACAAAGTATAAGGATTATATTTAGTCTATATTAGATGTAATAGAAAAAAATTTAAAACAAGTAAAAAATAGAATAATTTTTATAATACCAATAATGATTATAGTAACAGTATTTAATTAGTATTTAATTTATTTATTTATGAAAAAATTATTAGCTGAATTAATAATAGAAAAAAGTTTTAATTCTATTTTTTTATTATTTATATTTATTAATTTATTTAAATTTGGAATAAATTTTATATATAATTTAATAGGATTAAGATTATTTTCAAATTATTTAAAAACAATAAAATTTCACAAGGAAAAGAGTAAATATGGAATAGCGATAGAATATTTAAGAAGTATATGGAATATAGGATCAATATATTTAGGTAGTTTTATAGAAACTATTTTTTTACCACTTGATATAATAAATTTTATTATTATAATAGCAAAGAATAAGGATTCAAATTTTTTAAGAGGAATTTATTATTTATTAAAAAGTATAGAAATTAAAGATAATATTTTAGATGATTTTTTATATTATATAATAAACAGTAACAATTATTTATGAATAGCTATGTATGGAAATGATTATTTTAGTTCATATTATTTTTTATAGAAAATAAAATTAAATACGGTATAGTATGCTATAAATTTAGATTTTATAAAAATTTTAAAAGTGATATTTTTTATAATAATATATTAGTTATCATTATGTGTATATATTACATATGCATTTAATGCAGGAAATATTTCATTTTTTATTATATTTTTAATAGGAGTAATGTGTTATGTTTAGGTTAATATAGTATTTTCATTTTTAGAGGGGATATGATATAGTATAAGATTTTTAAGAGTATTAAATGAGTATTGTTCTAAAGGAAATAAAATAAATTATAGTCCATTAATTGTACCACGTTATTTGGATTTGGATTATATTAAGAAGAATTGAGTAGTATTAAGTAAGGAGAAAAATATAATAAGTATTATTAATTAGGAAGATAGCAAAATACATAATTTACAATCGGAGCTTATAAAATCAGATAATAAAAATTAATTATTTTTGTGTTTTAAAATTAAATTTATTTATGTCAAATAATATAATAGAAATAAATGACAAGATAAAGGAATTAATAGATTATAAGAATATTGATAAGAGTATAAATGTGGCAAATATATTATATAATATGGGATTTTGAAAGGATGCAATTAAAATATATATTGAAATAATAGATAATAATGAAGATATAATTAAGAGTAATGAGAATATAAGATATTTTTTAATAATATATAAGAGAATTATAGATGAGTATAGAAATTTAATTTTAACAGGAAATACATTATATTATTAGAAAAATAATAAAATTTAGATTTATATGAATAAGATAAAAGATAATTTAAGATGTATTTGTTTTAAAGTAATAAAAATATTAAAGGATAAAGTTATACCGTATTTAGAGAGGGATTTTAAATAGGATAAAATTGTATTAAAAAATTATGTAGATAATAATAGATGGATAGCAGATACATATAGATATTTATTAGAATTTTCGGACAAAACATAGAAAGAGGAGAATTTATGGATAGAGAAATCAGAATCTTATTATAAGAAAATAAAAGTTATTATATAGAATATGGAATCAATTAAACTTTATAAATCTGAATATTTAGCATGAATTTTAAATTCTACTATATTTTATGTTAGAATTAAGAAAGAATTATAGTATGGAATATAGTTAGGAAGAGAATATTTAAATAAAATAAAATATGAAATAGAGTTTGATTAGTATGAATTAACAATAGAAGAAACTCGATTATATTAGACTATTAAGGAAAATTTAAATAAATGAGAATAGTAGAAAGAATAATTATTATATTAATTATATATTTTATGTAATTATTACTTTAAGATTTTTAATTTTATGAAAATTATTTTAATAATAATATTTAGTGAATTTATGGTATGAAAAGGAAAAACAATTAGTATTGATAATCATAAAAAAAATTATATATAGATGAAATATGTTAAGAAATAGTTTAATAGATATGTTTTAGTTATGGGAATATTATTGACATAAAGATAAAATATACAAAATAAATATTTTTTATGTAAGTAGAGAGGTCATATTAATGAGAGAAGACATTAAAAAAATAAGTAATAAATATTTATATGATAAGTATGAAAGTATATTATCGATATTAAATATTAATATGAAGAATCAATATTGATTAGAGGATGAGTAGTATATAAAGAAGAGGGAATAGATAATTTATTATTTTAATTTATTATTAGTATCTTTATCATCGCAAAAAGAATTATTATCTTTAGATTTTTAATGATGATATGATGGATTCATTAATAGTAATAGAAATAAGTAAAGATTGTTATTATATGTATATTTGATTATCATCTATTTATAATTGATTTATTAGTATTATTAATTAGAGTAAAAAATCAAAAATAATAATTGAATAGGAATTTAAAAAATTATTTTTTTAGGACATAAATTGAAATAATAACAAATGGAATTTTATAGAAAATTTTGATAATGTATTTTATCGATTAAAGGATTTATATAATGAATTATATAATGAATTTAATAAGTTAAAGAAAAGTATAGTTTATAATTAGGAGTAGTGTATAATAGAGATATTAAATAAAATATGAAGTAGTCCGGAATTTTAGAATTATATTAGAGAATTGATGCATTTATTTTATGAATATAAATATATATTTGAAAAATATATTATGAGAAAGTATGATATAAAAAATTCATTAATAAAAAAAATTTATTTTTTATTAGGTTAGTGGGAAATATTTTTATATTTTAAGGGTTTAGATGATTTATTTGATTATAAATTATTAAAAAATAAGATATTAGAATATTAGAATGAAGTGACTGAAATTAAAAATAAATATGATAAAAAGGAGTTAGAAAAATTATTTTCTTTTATAAAAATAAATAATATAATGGGAAAAAATTTTAAAAAAATAAATTACAATAAGCTCGATATATTAAAATTTAATATAAAATTAATAATTGTTAAATCAACAGATAAAATAATTATAGAGAATTTTAAAAATAATATAATAAATATTAAGAATAATTTATTAAATAATATAGTATGTATAAAGAATATAAAAAATAATGAATTAGAAGTATATAAAGAGAATAAGTATTGGATAGAATCAAATTATATAAAATTTATGGAATTATATAATATTTTAATATAGGATTAGAAATTAGCTATAATATATGAAATGATAAAGAATGCTATATATTTAAATTTATTAAAGAAAGATAATATTAACGTTGAATTTATTATAAAATTTTTAAAAGAAGTTGATGAGATGATATTATTGAAATAAGAAACTATTATTTAATTAATAAATAATTTCTATATCATTTATTTTTCTATTGGATTCATATATATAATTATATGTTTTATATAATATATATGTAGAGATAATAATACTTAATCATATTCTTATTTTATCAAAAAAAGAAGTTTCAATTTTTATATCCATTTTTGCAAATTCTTCATCGGTAATATATTTATATAGAAAGGATTCTATCATACCATCATTATCTTCTTCAATGCATTTTTTACAAACAAATTCAACGATATCTTCAACATTTATCATTATAAAATTATTTTTTTTCATTTTACTATCATTATTATTTAATAATAATTTTTCATATTCAATTTTTTTTTCTTCATTTAAATATAATATGACATCAAAATAATTAACACCTGTATATGTATATCGCATTAGATTATTAATATTTATTATGTTATTATTATATCAAAAAGATTCAGTTTTTCATTGTTGATAACAATAATAATTAATATGAGCATTTCTTAAATTAGTTTCTTCTACGGTATAGAATATTAAGCATTTAACATTTTTAGGATATTGGCATGTATAAGAGAAGAAATATGTTTTAATAACAGGAAATTCAATATTTTTATCTTTTTTTATATAAGGTTCTTTTTCTATATCAACTTCTATATGTATTTCTCATAATTTTTTAGTATAATCAAATAATAAGACATTATATAATATAAACAAAAATATTATCATGATTAAAATATATTTCCGAAAATATTTTTTATTAATTAATTAATTAATTATTTTTCTTCTTGAGAAAATTTACTATAATCATTTTTATTTAATTCAGCTATAATTTTTGATGAGTGTTTATAATAATTTTGATATTTTTCATAATCTTCAGCTAAATCAAATTCTAATGCAAATTTTTTTAAATATTCGTCTATATTATTTAAGATTTTTAAATATTCATCTATATTACTAACGAAATATTCTTCGCTTATTTCTAAAGAATCTTTTTTATTAAGTGGATTTTTTAAAAAATTTTCAATTAGGGAATTATATTCGAATCCTTTATGAGTTACATTTGTTTTATTTTCATTTTTAGTAAAATTTTTATTCATTTGATCAACAAATGAGTTCATATGGCTAGCTTCATTTATAATAAATTTAGAATAGGATAATTTATTATTAAAAAGTTTTTCCGCTTTATCTTTTCATTCTATATTTTTTATATTAAGAGTATGATGAAATAAATAATAATTAGATAAATAATTTTTTAAAATAATTTTATATAATTCTTTCATATCTATTTTTATTAATTTACTATCTATAATAACATTTTTTAATATACTATTTATAGAATCAAATTTAAAATCTTTATATTTTTCCTGTATTATTTCATTTAATTTATTTAATTTTTCTCCGAATATTATTTCTATATAATGATTTATTTTATCTATATGGCTATTCATTTCTTTTATATATATAAGTAGTTCGCTTTCTTCGAATAAAGTTTCATTTATTATAAATCTCAATAAAAAATTATTATTTAACATATCTCTACTAACATTTCTATATAATTCTAAAGTATTTATTAAATTAGATATTTCTGTTTCATACTTTTCATATTTTTCTTTATGATATATAAATATATTTTGTATAATAAATTCTATAAAGAACAACTAAAAGAATATTGGAGAATTTATAAAATATATACTTTTAATTTCTTTTAAATTATTAAATGAAATAAATTTAATTAATTCATTATGTAAATATTTCATTTCAACGTAATTAACTAAATGAGAATCTAATTCCATTCGATTTTCTTTTTTAATACATCATTTGTATATATTAAAAAATAAGTATTTAAAAAAATTAATATTAGGATCATTATTTATATTAGATATAAAATTTATGTAAAAATAAATAATTTATATGAAATTAACATAAAAATAATATAGATACAATTTTTTCTATTATTTATATTAAATATAGAATATAGAATTATATTATTTATTTATAAATATATAGAATAATATTATTATATTTAAAGGTTATATTAAAAATATATTTAAAGTCATTTATAATATGAATTATTATTTTTATTATCATTATTATAAATTTTATCTCTTAGTTTTAATTCCCATATTTTTAAATTTATATTAATTTTTTTATAGATATATATTAATTAAAATAAATAGATTTTTAAAATTCGGGCTACTATAGATTTATGTATTATTATAAAAATATGATTTATATATTTTATTTAAGTTTATTAGTATGTGATATTATTTCTGCATCTGACAAATTATTTTTTTCAAAAAAAATTGGGATTATTTACAAATCATTTTATACAAATTATTAGATTTTTAGATTAGCAAAAATAAATTTTGACAATGAAAATGATTCATCTTTTTTTAAGAATGAAATTTTAGAAATATTAGCTTCTAATATTCATAAAATTATTTAGGAATTTATTGAATCTAAAATAAAGAATTTAATTTTTAAAATTGAAGATTTTATTTTATATATAGAGTCTTTAAAATAGGAAAAATTAGGAAAAATTAGATTTTTTTATGAAATAATATCATAGAGTCATGTATTATATTTAGATTTATCAAGTATATTAGATAAAAATTTAAGATATATTATTCAAATTGATTATGTATCTTAGATAGAAAATAAATTGAAATTAACAATAGAAAATAATATTAAAAAATATATGAATATTGATTGTAAACTTGATAAATATTTAGAAGAAGCTGAAATAAATTTAATAGATACATATAAAACATATTCTATTAATCCAAGACTATTAATAAATATAAATTTAATAAAAATTATGAGTCATAAAAATGATTTTATTATATCTACTATGTTTGATTTTAAAAATATAAGTAAGGAAAAATTTGATTCAATTTCTTCAAATAAAGATTTTTGAAAAAATCTTATAGATAATTCTTATCTACCGTATTTAAAAGAAAAATTTAAAGAATGATATATATTTGATAACAGTTCTAATTTTATAAAATTAAAAGATGAAAATGTTTTTTAGTATAATATTGTAATTAAAAATTCAAAAGATGAAAATATATTAGATAATTTAAAAATAGAAATGAAATATTCATATCCGGGAATTATACAATTATTTATATATCAACCATCATAGTTAGAATATGGAGATTTTATGTTAAATTTATTATGAAATAGTAAACCTGAATTAGTAGAAACAAATGATTTATTAAATAAAGAAAAAAAACTTGTTCATTCAGAATGATATTAGAGAATAATAAGCTTATTAGAATCTCAAATTATAGATTATAAATTAACAGTTAAATTATATGTTTTCGGAAAAAATAAACAAAGTAAATTAAATTAATTTTTAAAATATTCAATATTATTTTAGTATCATTTATACTAAGAATATACATTATTAAAAATATAATGTATCATTTGATTAATATTATTCAGTTATCTATCTTTAATAAATAATATTTAATATATAATTTTTCATAATAAAAATTATACTCTAAATCAAGCTAAAATAGATGAATATATCAATAATATACATTAGTACAATAAGATAATAAATATATTTATATATATAAGAATTAACAAGCTCTACATAGATAACACTTATATAACATCGATTTATACAAGTATCAAAAAAACATAAATTTAAAAAATAATTAATTAATACTTTTTATTACATTATTATCAAATAATAATTAGATTTAATAAAATAGTTTTAATATCATTAATTTATTATTTATATTAATAAAAAATAATCAAGATAAAAAACAGAAAATATAAATCTATTTTATAAGATAAATTAATATTATATAATAAATATAATTAAAAATAAAAATAAATTTTAATAAATCGTTTAAATTAATTAATTATTTTTTATTTATATCATTTTTTATGTTTTTTATAAAAATAATAAAACATATTTTAATCTTATTTTATATAGATATTATATAGATATTGAACAATTATTAAATAAATTATAATAAATATTATAAGTTTTTTTAAATTTATGTTTTCTTATACTATTATAAATATATGTTATAATAGTATTTATCTATTTAGAGCTTGTTACTTCTTATATATAGAAATATATTTATTATCTTATTGAACTAATGTATATTATTGATATATTCATCTATATTAGCTTGATTTAGAGTATAATTTTTATTATGAAAAATTATATAGTAAATATTATTTAATAAAACCAAAAAAAACTATTAAAATATATTATTAATTATTTAAAAGTTATTAATGATTCAAATAAATAAATTATTTTTAATAAAAAATAAAATTTTTTAATATAACAGTATAGTAAATAAGATAATACTTAATTTTTTTTAACATATAATTTGCTTAAGATTATTATAGTAAATGATTTGTACTTTTATTATAAGAAATCTATTTTTTTTATTAATAGAGAAGTAAATTCAATCTATTATTTTTAATATTTAATTATATTATATCAATAGATTGAATATTTTAATATCATAAATTTATAAAATAAGATATATTATATCTTTGGATTATTTATTTCTAAAAAATATATTTTAAAAGTCTTATACTATATAACTTTATATAGTCATAAATATTCTTTTTTTTTAAATTTTAATTTTTAAAAATTAAATTAATTAATATTTCTAATGACTGCCTTATGTATGTTTACTCTGCCAGACGATATCTAATGTTCCACGGATTGGATTGCTCTGTGGACCACCTACTTGCCTATGTTGGCAGGTATGACCTCTGAGATCAGATGATTGAAATTCTTTGTAACAGCACCAAAAGCACCTATAGCTACTTGAACAACAATAGTCTTCACGTCTCAGAGTAGACTCCATCTTATTTACTAATATAAGACATCTTTCTTTTTTAACATAATAAGTATCCTATAGACGTCTTAAAATCATTAGCAGCCGATAAGGCTACCTCCCTTAAGTACTCTATTTTCTACATTACACCTTGACTATACTACTATAAAGGTTGAGGTTGATACCATTGAGATATTTTATAAGTTTTCTTAGGGATAGCCTATAACATACTCAAGAGAAATTCCTTTCGGATTTCTCCATCCTAGTATGTCTCTATCTCCTAATTAATCTTATGAACTAGTCTCTAACTAGAACCATTTCATCTCTATTGAATAGAGACTAAACTATAACTAAATAATTAACAATATGGAGATAATGAATCAATCATCTATAACAACTTTATATTCTAACTAAATCTATTCTATTATAATAAAAGTTTTAATATAAAATAAATCTTCTTTTTTAGTCTTTGAAAAGATATTTTTATACTAGATACCAACAACCTAAATAGATGACCTGGACTTAGTACCATTTACAATATCCTTGTAAATGATACCACCGATGTAAGTTAGATAATTAATAACTTCTATAGAGAAGTTATCCTTATCTAAAGCCTTAATCTCATCAGAGGCTAATAGAGAGGTCATGGCATCATTTATCTTTGAAATGATGTCATACCTTCCACTGAGCTTGTCGAGCCTTAATAGATTTTCACGAGCTTCGATGTCAGACATCTAATCTCATGAGTTCTCTATCTTAGCAAGGAGTCTAAGACGTACGTCGGAGTTGGATGTTGATATTCGGACATCAACACCCACATGTGATTTTTGATTAGTACCACATGGCCGGATGTGTTCTGGCTGATTGGGGATAGACTAATCACTATCCCTATCAGTTTTTCTCCTTTTATTGGAGGAGGTTCGAACTGCGCCTTTCCCGTCATCATATGAGGATGACATAGGGTAGAGTTTTATAGGGATTGATTCCACCGCCCCCTATTTAGGAAAAGTCATACAAGAGTCTTGAGGATCCTACTCGTAATTAGTGGTGGAACTGCCATTAGAAACATTTAAAACTGATGTCTTAAAAATATTAGTAGTAATAAGGGGTTGATCGGATTCGAACCCCTTATTACTATCAGTTAAAATAAAGTAGTGATCTGTCTCAATTCCTTTATTCTTCTAGTCAGGTTTAGACTAGGACTATCCTCCTGATGAAGGTCCCTTTACTTCTTTTTTCCTATTTCTGGGTCGAAGGAAGTGTTTTTTATGGAAAATTTTCGAATTGATATTCTAATCATTTTCCATGTTTGTGTGTCATTTTTTTCTTTAATATATTATATAAATCATATTTTAAAGGATTTTAATATTATCATAATAAATTTTTTATATATTATATATTTATTTATTCAATGTTTTTCTATTATTACTGTTATGTTAGGCCCACAACCATTCCGGGCTATAAATAATATTTTTATCATAATATTTTTTTATTATTTAAATTGAAATAAATAATTAATTATATTATTTTTATTAATTTTAAAAATCTAATCATCGGTTTGAATTTTAAAAATCTAATTATCAATAGATATTATAATACCTTTTTCATATCTTTCATCTAAACTTAATAAATATCTCTTTTCTATTGTATTGATAAATTATCTGGAATATTATTGTTTTTTAAATAATTAATATATCCTCCTATTTGTTTTTTATTTAATTTTATTATGTTTTTTTCAATTTATATGGAATGGGATGAATGCGGCCACTACTAAAATAAACTCTAATATTTTCAATATTTTCATTGAAAATATTTATAAATTCTAAATAATAACTAAATATTTTCATTGGTTTTTTAATAAATATTATTTTTTTTGTAATATTTATATGATTTTGATATAATATTTTACTCTGGATAGATCTGGCCCCAGGATTATACACAAAAATAAATTTTAATCATAAAAAAATAAATCAAAAAATTAATTATTTTTAATTTTAAAAAATATATTTTATAAAACTTTTCATATATTTTTATAATTAATTTAATTATAATCTTAAAATCTTAATATTATTAAAAATATAGCCCGGAATGGATGTGGAACCCATCAATTACATTTGTTTTAATATTATATAAATTATATATTTATTATGGCTTGGCGTAGTTTCGACTAGAATTTAATATCATAAAATAATAATAAAATTAATGATTTTTTAATAAAATATATAGTTTATTACCTAAAATATATACATGTTTTTCTAAAATTATTAAAATTTAATTTTATTTTTTAATATAATTTTTAGAATATATATTATTTAACATAAAATAAAAAGTTAAAATTTATTAATTAATATTAAGTATACCCGATATGATTTTAAGATAATGAATTCCGAAAAATGTGTTATATAATAGAATTTTTTTTCTAACTTCACTAATAATATTTATAATCTAATTATTAATTTATAGAAATAATTTGCTTATTTTGTTTTCAACAAAGCAATGTTATTTTTTTAATTATGTACCAATTTCATAAAGACTTGGATTTGCAATTCTTATATTAGCATTTAAAGATCTATGCCCTCCTTCTAAATAATTTATAGTCTTAGGTATATAATCTAATTCTCTTTCTACTATAGATCAAAATTTCGGAGAAAAAATATTTTTTTTAAAATTTTCGACTTTGTAATATCCTTTTTTAAATAAATTTCATAATAGAAGTATATTTTCACAATTATTATTTGATTTTTTTTAATTCAAAGTTATCAAGTGGAACTGTTGATAATGACATAATCATTGCAAAATTCATTCTAAAAATTGGTTAAGATTTGCATATACAAACAAGGTTTAAACTTTAAACTTTTCTAAATAGAATTTGAGATAAATGAAAAAAAGCACCCATCATTTTTAATTCTGTAAATATTTCTGAAAATGATATATAAGCTGTCATCTCAAAATTTATTACAATATATTTTGGACTAGATCTAATTTTCTCCTTTATAAATTGAAAAGCTGTAGTATATAAAATTTTATTTTTATTTTTCATTAAAATATAAACTAAAGAAAGCGCTTTTTTATTAATATATCCCATTATTATATATAATTGATAAAATTCTCGGGGATATGACTTAAAAGTTCCATCACAGTACCAAGTATTTGCATTATCAAGAAAAGAAAAGTAAGTATCAGTTAAAAAAATTAATATTCGATTCTCATTATCGACACATGAATCATATTATAAAAATTTTTCTAATCCAAAAGTAAATTTTATAGATTCAGGAATACTATATGTAATTATTGTATTGTGTAATATTATTACACTTTCTAGTCCATGTTATTAGATCATTACAAGATTTATAATTATGCATTTTATTTAAGACATGAGAGTTAAAATTTTAAACTCAGCATTAATTATATCTCTAGTAGTTTCAGTTATATTAATAGATCTCTATTTACACTTAAAAATTAAAAATTGTGTTTTATTATACTCATAATCTAGTGAATGATTATGCACTTTTGATGATATTATTTCACTTTGATATATTTTGTAACTTTCAGAACATGTTCTTATTTTGTATCTTCAGTTTTTTTTGAGAATTATTATTATTTCTTAAATTATAATAAAATCCTTCATAAAGTAAAATTCCCTTTTCTCTTTTTACTTTTAATTATTGTAAATTCTTGATGGATTTATTTAAATTTTAATGTTATTTTTATAACTGAAAATTAATAAAAAATATGAAAATTAAATACTATATAAATTATATATATTCAAAAAAATAATTTAATATTAACGTATTTCAATTTTTATATATCTTTAAACTATGGGTATATTTTTATGCTTCAAATCTCCCTGTTTCCCTTAGCGAGTAAGTAGGAGGGAACTCATGGTATTTTTTTAACATAATATTAATATACAAATAAAAAATTTAAAAATTAATTTAACTTAAAAAATACAAAACAATGAAAAATAATAATAATTTAATTGTTTTTAGTATTACAAAATTATTAATTATAAAAAATAAATATATTCTTTAAAAAAATCATTAATTTTATTATTATTTTAGGATATTAAATTCTGGTAGAAACTACACTTTACTATTTGTTATAAAAATAAATGTTTTAAATTATAGTTTAAAAATGTATAAAAATATCCTAAAAAAATTATTAAAATGTTAAAAATAATATTTGTTATTATCTATTATTATACAACAATCCATTAGATTTATGCAGCAGATAAAGATAATAACTAGTTAATTAATCTACATAAAGAATTGAAATCTTGATATGTTGTTTATAATCATCAAGATAATATTATTATTAAATTTTTAAACTTATTAAGTAAAAAGGCAAAAAATGGATTGAAAGAAGAATGAAACGAAAATTTAAATAAATTATATGATTCTTGAAATATATTTTATAAAGAATCTAAAAAATTTATAGTATATAAATTATATAGAAACAATATAGAATTAATTAATAAATATATAAATATTATCTTAGAAAATTTAGATAGTTCTTTTAATGATAGATATAATAATATAAGACTTTTAGTTATTTTTTCTATTATAGGAAATATTCCTAATATAATTTATAAAAAATTTTTAGATTGTTTTGAATTATTAAAGAATTGAGAAACTAAAAATCATTTATCAAATAATATTTGAGAATATAATATGTTAGTTTTTTAAATTTAAAAAGTAATTTTGTAGATTTTTATTTATATGAAGAAGGAGATATATTAATATGAAATAGAAATTATAGTAATAATAATATTTTAGATCAAATAAATAAAGAATATGAAAACTTAAATAAAATCTATAAAAATAATAATATAGAATAGATAAATAAACAAAATGAAAAAATAAATAATCTTATGAAAAATTTTAAAGAAGATTTTTTAGATATCGTTGAAAATAAAGACATGATGATATATCAAAATATAGACATAGTAATATATTATATTGACATGATTTTATAGTTAGAAAATGAAATGAAAAATAATACAACAAATAAATAGAATAAAATATCTGATTAGAATATTATAAAAAAAATAAAAAAAAATATCATAAATAAAATTTTTTTAAAAAATATATACAATTCTTTAGATAAATCTGATAATAAAAATATAACTTTTTTAGAATATTTAGAGGAAATAGATATAAAAGAATATAAATTACATATGGATTTTAGTAATATGATGCAAAATTTTAAAAATAATAATTTTAATGAACTAAAAAATTAGTTTATAAAAATAAGATCCTATATTCTCTATGAAATTTTTGTTAAGTTCTCTTATACTATTTATGATTTAATAGAATCAATTTTTCCTATTAAATACATATATAACAAACATATGCACTTTATATATGCAAATCATTTTTTAAAAAAAAATAAAAATTAGATTCAAGAAAATATAAAAAATTTACAAAATATATTTTTAAATTTTAAAGATATTGATAATAAAAATATTAAAGAAATTAATTTTATAATAGAATATATATTAAATGAAGGAAAAACGATAATATAATCAAATTACATTATTATAATAAAATATTATTCTTAGTAAAAAAAGTTATTACCATGGTACAAAAATAATAATTAATTAAATTCAAATTTTATTCATGAATCTAAAATTTTTAAATTATTAATAGTTTAATTATTTATCTTAAATAAAATTTAATAAAAGTATTTATATTTATTTCTCAAAATATAATAAATTGGCTTTTTTCTAAATTATATTTTAAATATTTTTATACTTTTCCAAAATATGTTTATATAAAAAAATCAATTATATGATCCAAAATAGTTAAAATAAAACCATAATTCTTCAAAAAATTTAGTATTATTACTGTTTCAATGTATTTTATTTAATCAACTAAATTCAAAACTCAATTTATAAAATTCTTTTAGTTTATTATTTTAAAATTAGATATTTAATATATTCTTATTTAAATTTAAGTTTAAAAAATAAAATTTTCTTTAAATAATAAAAAAATAACTAAAATATAAATTAATTTTTAAAATCTTTTTTATTTTTATTATTATATTTAAAAATCAAGTAATATTATATAAAATTAAAAAAATAATATATTCTATTTTAAATAAAATGTTTAATTTAAGATTTAAAATTAAGGCTTCATGGCTTAGTGGCATAGCGATACTTTTGTAAAGTATAGGGTCAGGAGTTCAATTCTCCTTGGAGCTTTCTTTTTCTCATATTTTTGACTCTTGTGCGACCTTTCCTAAATAGGGGGTGGTGGAATCAAGCCCTATAAAACTCTACCCTATGTCATCCTCATATGATGACGGGAAAGGCGCAGTTCGAACCTCCTCCAATAAGAGGAGAAAAACTGATAGGGATAGTGATTAGTCTATCCCCAATCAGCCAGAACACATCCGGCCATGTGGTACTAATCAAAAATCACATGTGGGTGTTGATGTCCGAATATCAACATCCAACTCCGACGTACGTCTTAGACTCCTTGCTAAGATAGAGAACTCATGAGATTAGATGTCTGACATAGAAGCTCATGAAAATCTATTGAGGCTCAACAAGCTCAGTGGAATGTTTGATATCGTTTCAAAGATAAACGATACTATGAACTTTCTATTATCCCCTAATGAGATTAAGACTTTAGATAAAGATAATTTCTTTATAGAAGTTATTAATTATCTAACTTACATAGGTGGTACTGTTTACAAGGATATTTAAATGGTACTAAGTTCAAGTCATTTATAAAGATTGTTGGTGTTTAGTATAAAACTACCTTTTCAAAAACTAAAGAAGATTTATTTTATATTAAAAGTTATATCATAGTAAAGTAGATTTAGTTAGAATATAAAGTTGTTATAAGATGATTGATTCATTATTTCTACTGTTATTTATTTAGTTATGATTTAGTCTCTCTATTTAATAGAGATAAAACGGTTCTAGTTAGAGACCATTTCATAAGATTAATTAGGAGATAGAGACATACTAAGATAGAGAAATCCGAAAGGAATTTCTCTTTAATATTATAGGCTATCCCTAAGAAAACTTATGAAATATCTCAATGGTATCAACCTCAACCTTTATAGTAGTATAGTCAAGGTGTAATGTAGAAAATAGAGTACTTAAGGGAGGTAGCCTTATCGGCTGCTAATGATTTTAAGACGTCTATAGGATACTTATTATGTTAAAAAAGAAAGATGTCTTATATTAGTAAATAAGATGGAGTCTACTCTGAGACGTGAAGACTATTGTTGTTCAAGTAGCTATAAATATTATTACAAAGAACTTCAATCGTCTGATCTCAGAGGTCATACCTGTCAACATAGGCAAGTAGGTGGTCCACAGAGCAATCCGTGTAACATTAGATATCGTCTGGCAGAGTAAAGGTGCATAAGGCAGTCATTAGAAATATTATTAATTTAATTTTAGATTTCATAAAATTAAAAAAAATAAAATTTATATAAATATCGTTAAAAAATTATTAAAATGTTAAGAATAATATTTGTTATTATCTATTACACAACAATTCATTATATTTATACATCAGATAAAAATAATAATTAGTTAATTAATTTACAAAAAGAATTAGAATCTTGATATGTAGTTTATAATAATGATGATGATGTTATTATTAAATTTTTAAATTCATTAAGTAAAATAGTAAAAAATGGATTAAAAGAAGTATGAAACGAAAATTTTAATAAATCAAATAATTCTTGAAATATAAATTTAAATAAATTAAATAATTCTTGAAATATATTTTATAAAGAATCTAAAAAGTTTACAACATATAAATTATATAGGAATAATATAGAATTAATTAATAAATATATAAAAATTATTTCAAGAAAATTAAATGGTTCTTTTGATGATAGATATAATAATATATGATTTTTAGTTATTTTTTTTATTATAGAAAAGATTCCAAACGAATTATATCAAAATTTTATAAATTTTTTTGGAATATCAAAAAATTGAGAAGTTGAAAATCATTGATGACATAATATTTGAGAATATAATATGATCGTTTATTTTAATTTAAAAAGTAATTTTGTAAATTTTTCGTTATATAAAGAAAATAATAATACTAATGATATTTTAGATCAAATAAATGAAGAATATGAAAAATTAAATGAAAGTTATGAAAATAATAATTTAGAATAGATAAATGAACAAAATAAAAAAATCTATAATCTTATGGAAAATTTTAATATAGATTTTTTAGATATAGTTAATAATAAAGACGTGATGATATATCAAAATATAAAAATAATATTATTTTATATTGATAAAATTTTTTAGTTAGAAAATGAAATAAAAAATGATAAAACAAATAAATAGAATAATACTATAGAAAAAATAAAAAATGATATAATATATAAAATTTTAAATGAAAATATATATCGTTCTTTAGATAAATCAAATAATAATAATATAACTTTTTTTGAATATTTAGAAGAAATATGTATAAAAAAATATAAATTAAATATAGATTTTAGTAATATAATGCAAGATTTAATAAAAATAGATAATTAGTTTAAAAAAATAAAACTCCATATTCTTTATGAAATTTTTAATAATATCTATTATGTTATTAATGATTTAATAAAATCAATATTATCCATTAAATATGTACAAAATAATTATATATGCTCTATAGAAGTAGAAATAAATTATTTTTTAACAAATAATAAAAATTAGATTCAAAAAAATATAAAAAATTTACAAAATATATTTTTAAATTTTAAAGATTTTGATAAAGAACATATTAAAGAAATTAATTTTATGATAGAATATATACTAGATGAAGGAAAAGAAAATAATATAATCAAATTACATTATTATAATAAAATATTAATCTTAGTAAAAAAGTTACTACCATGTACCATAGCAATATAATAATTAATTAAATTCAAATTTTATTCATCTTCTCTTTATTATTTATATCTAATTTTAATACTATTACTATTTCAATATATTTTATTCAATCAACTTATTTTATCTTATTTTAAATTTAAGACTTATTTTAAATTTATGATTATTATTTAATTTAAATTTATGATTATAATTATTATTTTAAATTTATGATTATTATTTAATTTAAATTTATGATTAATACTTTTAAATTTAAGACTTAATTTAAATTTATGATTATAATTATTATTTTAAATTTATGATTATTATTTAATTTAAATTTAAGACTTATTTTAAATTTATGATTTTAATATTATTTCAAAATAAAAAAAATTCTAAAATATTTAATATTAAAAATTATATACTTATTTTGAAATAAACGTTTAAATTATCGTTTAGATTTTATATAAATATCATTAAAAAATTATTAAAATGTTAAAAATAATATCTGCTATTATCTATTACACAATAATTCATTATATTTATACATCAGATAAAAATAATAATTAGTCAATTAATTTACAAAAAGAATTGGAATCTTGATATGCCGTTTATAATAATGAAGATGATGTTATTATTAAATTTTTAAATTTATTAAATCTAGAATCGAAAAAATGATTGGAAAAAGAATGAAGCGAAAATTTAAATAAATTAAATGAGTAGTGAAATATATTTTATAAAGAATCTAAAAAGTTTACAATATATAAATTATATAGAAACAATATAGAATTAATTAATAAAAATATTTTAGAAAATCCAGATAATTCTTTTGATGATATATATAATAATATAAGAGTTTTAGTTATTTTTTCTATTATAGAAAGTATTCCTGATATATTTTATAAAAAAATTTTAGATTATTTTGAATTATTAAAAAATTGAGAAATTGAAAAACATTGATGAAATAATATTTGAGAATATAATAAAATGATTTATTCAAATTTAAAAAGTAATTTTGTAGATTTTTCTTTATATGAAGAAGGAGATATATTAATATGAAATAAAAATGATAGTAATAATAATATTTTAGATCAAATAAATAAAGAATATGAAAACTTAAATAAAATCTATAAAAATAATAATTTGGAATAGATAAATAAACAAAATGAAAAAATAAATAATCTTATGAAAAATTTTAAAGAAGATTTTTTAGATATCATTGAAAATAAAGACATGATGATATATCAAAATATAGACATAGTAATATATTATATTGACATGATTTTATAGTTAGAAAATGAAATGAAAAATAAATAGAATAATACTATAGAAAAAATAAAAAATGATATAATATATAAAATTTTAAATGAAAATATATATCGTTCTTTAGATAAATCAAATAATAATAATATAACCTTTTTAGAATATTTAGAAGAAATATGTATAGAAGAATATAAATTATATATGGATTTTAGTAATACAATGCAAGATTTTAAAAATAATAATTTTAAAAAACTAAAAAATTAGTTTTTAGAAATAAAAATCTACATTTACTATGAAATTTTTAATAAATTTTATTATATTGTTAATGATTTAATAGAATTAATGTTACCTATTAAATATATATATAATAATTATATATACTTTCTAAAAATAAATCATTTTTTTAAAAAAAAAAAAATAAAAATTAGATTCAAAAAAATATAAAAAATTTACAAAATATATTTTTAAATTTTAAAGATTTTGATAAAGATAATGAAAATATTAAAGAAATTAATTTTATGATAGAATATATACTAAATGAAGGAAAAGAAAATAATATAATCAAATTACATTATTATAATAAAATATTAATCTTAGTAAAAAAGTTACTACCATATTGCGAAAATAATAATTAATTAAATTCAAATTTTAAAATCATAAGTTTATTATTATTTATCTTAAATGAAATAAATAAAATTTAATAGAAATATTTATATTTATTTTCAAAATGTAATATAAAGTGGCTTTTTTCTAAATTATATTTTTAATATTTCTTTACTTCTCTAAAATATATTTATATAAAAAATAATTAAAATAAAATCATAATTCTTTTGAATTTTAATACTATTACTATTTCAATATATTTTATTCAATCAACTTAATTTATCTTATTTTAAATTTAAGACTTATTTTAAATTTATGATTTTAATATTATTTCAAAATAAAAAAAATTCTAAAATATTTAATATTAAAAATTATATACTTATTTTGAAATAAACGTTTAAATTATCGTTTAGATTTTATATAAATATCATTAAAAAATTATTAAAATGTTAAAAATAATATCTGCTATTATCTATTACACAATAATTCATTATATTTATACATCAGATAAAAATAATAATTAGTCAATTAATTTACAAAAAGAATTGGAATCTTGATATATCGTTTGTAATAATGAAGATGATGTTATTATTAAATTTTTAAATTTATTAAATCTAGAATCGAAAAAATGATTGGAAAAAGAATGAAGCGGAAATTTAAATAAATTAAATGAGTAGTGGAATATATTTTATAAAGAATCTGAAAAGTTTACAACATATATGTTATATAGAAACAATATAAGATTAATTAATAAATATATAAAAATTATTTCAAGAAAATTAAATGATTCTTTTGATGATAGATATAATAATATATGATTTTTAGTTATTTTTTTTATTATAGAAAGTGTTCCAAACGAATTATATCAAAATTTTATAAATTTTTTTGGAGTATTAAAGAATTGAGAAGTTGAAAATCATTTATCAAATAATATTTGAGAATATAATATGATGCTTTATTTCAATCTAAAAAGTAATTTTGTAGATTTTTCTTTATATCAAATAAATGATATATTAATGCAAAGTGAAAATTATACTTATAATAATATTTTAAATCAAATAAATAAAAAATATAAAAAATTAAATAAAAGGTATGAAAATAATAATACAGAATAGATAAATAAACAAAATGAAAAAATAAATATTCTTATGAAAAATTTTAAAGAAGATTTTTTAGATATTGTTGAAAATAAAGACATTATAATATATCAAAATATAAATATTATATTGTTCTATCTTGATAAAATTTTTTAGTTAGAAAAAGAAATAAAAAATAATAAAATAAACCAAAAAAATAATACGGAATAGAATAATACTATAGAAAAAATAAAAAATGATATAATATATAAAATTTTAAATCAAAATATATATCGTTCTTTAGATAAATCAAATAATAATAATATAACCTTTTTAGAATATTTAAAAGAAATATGTATAGAAGAATATAAATTAAATATAGATTTTAATAATATAATATATGATTTAATAAAAATAGATAATTAGTTTAAAAAAATAAAAACATGTGTTCTTTATAAAATTATTTTTAAGTTCTCTTATATTGTTAATGATTTAATAGAATCAATATTATCCATTAAATATACACATATTAATTTTGTATACTCCCTAGAAATAAATTATTTTTTAATAAAAAATAAAAATTAGATTCAAAAAAATATAAGAAATTTACAAAATATATTTTTAAAATTTAAAAATTTTGATAAAGAAATTAATTTTATGATAGAATATATACTAAATGAAAGAAACAAAGATAATATAATCAAATTACATTATTATAATAAAATATTATTATTAGTAAAAAAGTTACTACCATATACCATAGCAATATAATAATTAATTAAATTCAAATTTTATTCATCTTCTCTTTATTATTTATATCTAATTTTAATACTATTACTATTTCAATATATTTTATTCAATCAACTTATTTTATCTTATTTTAAATTTAAGACTTATTTTAAATTTATGATTTTAATATTATTTTAAAATAAACGTTTAAAATATAATTTAAAATTTATAAAAATATCGTTAAAAAATTATTAAAATGTTAAAAATAATATTTGTTATTATCTATTATTCAATAATCTATTAGATTTATACATCAGATAAAAATAATAACTAGTTAATTAATCTAAAAAAAGAATTAGAATCCTGATATGATACTTATAATAATGAAGACGATTATATTATTAAATTTTTAAATGTACTTGATAAAAAATTAAATAAATGATTAAAAAAAGAATGAAGCGCAAATTTAAATGAATTATGTTATTAGTGAAATATATTTTATAAAGAATCTAAAAAGTTTACAACATATAAATTATATAGAAAAAATATAGAATTAATTAATAAATATATGGAATATATCTTAAAAAATAAAAAAAATTCTTTTGATGATAGATATAATAATATATGATTTTTAGTTATTTTTATTACCATAGAAAAAATTCCAAACGAATTTTATAAATACTTTATATATTATTTTGAAATACCAGAATATTGAAAAATTGAAAAACATTGATGAAATAATATTTGAGAACATAATAAAATATTTTTCTTAAATTTTAAAAATAATTTTGTAGATTTTTCTTTATATGAAGAAAATGATATATTATTATTAAAGAATAATAATAATAATATTTTAGATCAAATAAATAATGAATATGAAAACTTAAATAAAAGCTATGAAAATAATAATACAAAAGAAATAAATAAACAAAATGAAAAAATAAATATTCTTATGAAAATTTTTAAAGAAGATTTTTTAGATATAGTTAATAATAAAGACATTATAATATATCAAAATATAAATATTGTATTGTTCTATCTTGATAAAATTCAATAGTTAGAAAAAGAAATAAAAAATAATAAAATAAATGAAGAGAATAATACTATAGAAAAAATAAAAAATGATATATTATATAATATGTTTAATGAAGAAATATATATTTATGCAATTTCTTCAGACTTTTTTGCAGATGAATGTTATATGAATTTTTTAAAATATATACAAAAAATATCTGAATCTGAATATGATTTAATTGTAGATTTTAGTACTACAATAGAAGATATAAAAAATAATTCTTTTAATAATCTATATTTTTACTTTTATAAAATAAAAAATCATCTTCTATCCATTTTTTTCTATAAATTAGATTATAGTAGAAAACATATAAGAGAAATATTGTCTACTATTAATAAATTATATATTGACTCTTTCGGATGAGAAACTATTAATTTTTTGTTTTTTTTAAGAAAATAGATTAATAAAAATATAAAAAATTTACAAAATATATTCATAAATTTAAAACATATAGATAATGATAAAATAAAAGAAATTAATTTTATGATAGAATATATTTTAGATGATACAAAAGAAACCAATATACTTATAATATTTTATTATAATAAAATATTATTATTATTAAAAATATTATTAGAAGATTCTTCAAACATTATATCATAAAAAATAAAATTAATTATTTTTATTATTTAAAAAAATTAAAAAAATTTCATAAATTTAAATAAAAAACACTAAATAATATAAATGAATTTCTCTTCAAAATTAAATTCTATGAAATTTATGAATAAAAAAATTGATAATATAGAAAAATCCCAAAATAATATAACTTTTAATCTTCATCCATTTTATCAATTTTATAATAATAGTAATAAAATAATTACAAATATAAAATAGATAAAAACAAAAAGTATCTGCTATAATAAAATAGGTAGATATTCTTTTAATAATCAAAATATAAATATACAAAATACTATAAAAGAAATTAAATTAATATAAATTATTTTTAAATTTTTATTATTTCTAACTAATTTTCACATGTTATATAAATTCAATTTTTTAATATATCATTCCATTTAATAGACTAAATCTATCCCTCTTTTTTATATATATACTAAGCATAACTATTTTCATTTTTCTTAGGACTAATATCTCATAATATAACCATATTATCATCTGATATAGAACATAAACAATTCTCTATATTAGGTGATCATTCTATTCCATTAATCTAATCACTGTGTTTATATAAATACTCATATTCTTTATTAGGATATCTTATATCTATTAATATAATCTCAGTAGAATCTAATATTGTTATCGCTATTAAATTATGATTTATTTTATTCCATGCTATCTTTGTTATAGGTGAAAAATCTTTACTATTATATAATATTCTACAATTAGACATATCTCTAATATCAAATACCTTAAGATATCCATCTGATCCACATGACATTAATGTATCTCTAGAATTAATCGGTGATTTTGTCTTACTATCTCTAGTTAAATATGGAAATTTAATATCTAATACTTCCTTTGTATGTCCTGCTACCTATGTAATAATTGTATTTTTATCTATATCTCATATTGATATTGTATTGTCTATTGATCCACATGCTATATATTCAGTTTTAATTTTATTTCAATCCATTGTTGTATATGGTGAATTATATTTTTCATTATTATTTTTTAAACTTTTATAAATATTAGGTTTATTTTTTAATTCTATATCAAATTCTCATATATGGATCTAATCTGATATTGTTATAAAAAAATCCTTTGTTCTACTAGATGTAGATGGTAAAAAATTTAATGATGTTGCTGGAAATGTTAAATCTAAACTATGCATTAAATTTATCTAATCATTACTTTCATTACTTTTTATTAATTGTATTTTATTTGGGTTTTCTCCTATAACACTTGATACTGCCAATAAATGAGACTCTATATTACTATAACTCACACCGAGTCCATATATATATCATGGTGTCTTATACTAATATTTTTCTTGTTTCATTATTCTCTTAAATTATATAGTAATAAAAATATCATAAATGATTTTCTCAAAAAATAAAATTAATTTATCATATAAATATAATATAATATTATTTTTTATTTGTAATATTCTAAGCATAATACCATATTATTTAATTAAAAAATTATATATATTAGATGTAGGATTTTTTAATAAAACAATTTTTATACTTATACCTTTACAATCTATAATACTTTTTTATATTTATATTTATTCTATGTCAATTTATTATTTTGAATGTTTAAAAGAAAATACTTATAAAAAATTAAATAAAAAAGAAGAAGAAATAAAATTAAATAGTTTTTACTCAATATTAGGAAAAAATAATTTTTTATTTCTTACATTCACATATTTTACAATTTTTTCATTATAGATTTTTACTTTTAAAATAAAATTATTACAATTTTTATTAATATATTGTTTACCGATAATTAGTCTTTATCTATACATGATTTTTATCTAATTAATTTATTTTATTTTTTATACATAAATTCAATATATTAATGTATAGTTAGTTAATTAATATTTTTTATACAGATAGACTCTATTATAAACCTTATATTATTACTATAATAATTCTCTTAATAATTATAAGTATAATAATATGAATGATTATAAGTTGAAAAACTGAAAATTATTGTTTTTTAATTTAGAAATAGATGCAAAGAATAATCAAACAAGAATTATGAACGGAATATAATATTATTCATAGAAAATTTAAATTAACTATGTATGAAAAAGATGTTTATAAAAAAATAAATAATTTTTGTAAATGAAAATTATTTATAATAAAAACATAGTTAGTATTAGATAAAAGACAAGAAAAAATCTTATCTTATATAGAATCCGAAATAAATTATTTTCAAGTAAAATTATAGCAAAATATAAATGATAATATGAAATTAAGAAGTGAATTATTTAATATTTTAAATCAAATTATAATGAAAAAATTAAAATTAAAAGAAAAACTTACAGCTGGATCAAGATATAAAATAAATGAATTATATAAATTAGCTAAATTATATTTATTCGATAAAAATACAGATTTATTTGATAAAAATACTCTTAAAAAATATATATGTACTGAAAATGAATTTAAAAGTTATTTTAATCTTTCTCAAATTCATTATGTAGAAGATTATTTTACTCAAATTTTAAAATATAGCGATTTATTTTATATACATGTATATGAATAGTATCGAAATGATAAATCTTGAAATAATATAGAAAGAGAAATATTATACTATGCTAAATCTAGTTCATTTATAGAATATTAGTTAGATGAAAATATTATATATTATGATTATATAGTAAATTTATTATATAAAATATAGCAAAAATTAAATAGATAGAATTAGAAAATAATTTTTAATAAACATGATAAAGTATTAAAAGAAATTAAAGAAATATTTTGAATATATATAGAAGTAGTTAATCAAATACAAACATATAATAAAAATAAAATATATTCAAATCTTTTCTTTTTTAAAATTTTTAAATCTTTAGAATATTTTAAATATAAAGAATTAGAAAATTTAGAAAGAAATGAAACATTTAAACATTTAACTTCAATTATAAGAAATAGAAAATTAAATGAATCTTGAAATAATGAATCTATAATTTGAATATTAAATGGTATTATAATAAATATTTTAAAAATAAATCCAAAAATTAATATATAGTCAGACTCTAATAATCTTATATTATATTATTAGTATTATTTTTTAAAAGAATATTGTTTAATATATATTAATAATTTAAAATCTGAAATTATAATAGATGAATCTATTTTCGATTAGGAAAATATTATTTTTTAGAATCATGAAACTTTTATATAGAATGATAATAGAAATAATATTATTGAAAAAATTGAAACTATTTATATTTATTTAGCATATTATTTTAATAATAATAAAGATTTAATTGTTGATTATTTAAAATAGAATATGATTCATAATAAAGATGAACCTCGATATAAAAATTTATATTATGATTTATTTTATAAATATATATTTTCAGTTTGATTTAATAAACAAAAAGATAATAAAAAAAATATAATATTATCCTAGATAAGTAAAGAAGATTTAAATGAAAAAGATATAAATTTTTTAATAATAAATATATTTTATAGTAATAATTTCGGTATTAATTTTAAAAAAATAGATAATATAGATTATGAATCAAAATTATATAAAAGACATTTATTAACTAATTATTTAAGAAAAATGACAAATTTTTCTAATTTTTTTAATGCAAATATATTAATACAAGAAATATTTAATGGAATTTAGCATATTATAGATTGAATATTAGAATTTTGTGAATCAAATAAAATAAATTCAATAAAATCTAAAAATTTTATTGAATTCGATAATATAATAAATAGATTTCAAAATGAATATAATATGAAAAATAATATAACTTTAAATGAAGATGATAAATGTAATGAAGAAATATGTAAAATAGTTCAATCATTAGTACTTTTTGCATATACTACAATATATGAAGGAACAAAAGAACAAAATTATATTGATACTATAAAACCAAATTCATCTTTAACAATTAATGAATTAAAAGAATAGATAAAAATTTTAAAGAATAGATTTGTTTTATAAATGTTTTTAATTAATTATTTATTATTTTTAAAAAATCTTTTATAAGTTTTTTCTAATCTGAAATAAGATTATAATTCTATATTAATTGATCAAAATCAATAAATTTTTTTATTTTTTGATTTTGTTCTATTTCTACTAAAAATTTCATTTTTATTTCAGTTCAATCTCTATCCTATGGAATATATAAACAATTTTTAAAAAATAATATTATTAAAAAATTATTAATTTTTTCATTTTTAAATAAATCTATATTTTTTATTAATTTTAATTTTTCATATTCTTCAAGATTAATTAAATAATCTTTATTTATCTAAAAATTATCTTTAATATTTATTAATATTTTATTAGTAAAATAAATTAATTTATCTATTTTATCTTGTTCTATTTCAATAATTGCAATATGTTTTTTTAATTTTTGATTATATTCTAAATGAACATTTTTTTTCTTATAATAAAAAATTTTTATTTTATTATAATAAAATATACTAACAGTAACAATACTACTATAAAAATAATTTAAATCATTACATGAAAAATAAATTTTCTATAATATATCTCTATCTTGATATATTTTTATATATTTTTTTTCTTCTTTTTTTATAAATAAATTTCAAAACATAAAATTAATACAAAATTATAAATTCATCAAATTATTCTATAGAATCTGTAGAATATTCTGATAATTCACTACATAAAGAATTATTTTCTATTATAGTATTAAATTCATCATTTTTTAATAATTCTCTATTATTACTAACAGATGATTTAGAAAATATTTTATAATTTTCATATAATTTTTCTTTATTTTTATTATTTTTATAAACTGGATAATATATCTATGGTATAGAATTTTTATACTTTGAAAATCCTTTTATAAAATTACCAATATTCTATGTTTCTATTAGATAATTTTGTTCTAATAAAAATATTTTAATTTCTGTTTCCTATATTTTTTTAGATATTTTTTTCTAATTATAATAACTCATTAAAAATTTAAAATAATATTTACACAATAAATTTTAAACACAATTTTTTATAATAATTTTATGAGAATAAAAAAAGAATATTTAAGTTTTATAGAAAATAAAAATAATTTAAATTATATAGAAAGTTTAAATAAAATAATATATGATTTATTAACTAATATAGATAAAAAATGAGAAATAAAAAATATAGAATTGGAAATTAGATTAGGTGAAAAATTGAAAAATTTTAATTCATCTGTTGATAAAATATATTATGAAAAAGCAATAATTTATTTAAATTCACTTTGAATATTAAATTTTTGTAAATTAGAAATAATTGAAACAATTGATAATATAACAGATAAAAAATTAAGAATAACAAAAAATCTTAAAGATAATACAGAATATTGTATTAAAAAAGAAAAGAAATATATAAAAGATATAAGAAAATGAAATTGAGATTTTAGAATAGCTTTAAATATAGAAAATGAAATAAATATTTTACCTAATTATTCCATAATTTATAGTAGAAAAAAACAAAGAAGAAAATATATATTTATTGATTTTATAGTAGATATGACTATAGTAAATAATGAATCATGAGATGAAATAAATTATGAAATAGAAATTGAATTTATAATATAGAATATTATACAAAAAGAAGAAATAAATAAAGACAAAATTAATAAAATTTGTCTTTTTATTTTTTCATTAATTTAGATATTAAATAATAAATAATTTTAATTTTATTTATTTATTCAGTAAATTCAGATTCTTCTGAAAGTTTAGACGCAATTAAAATATTTTCATCTTCATTATCATCTTCACTAAATTCTAAATTATTTTTTTCATGTTTTTCTTCTTCTTCTTCTTCTTTTATTTTGATATTTTCTTGATTATTTTCTTGATTATTTATTTCTTCTTTTTCATCATCAGAATATGAAAAATTTATATTTTCCATATCAAATTCTTCATGTTTTTCTTCTTCTTTTATTTTAATATTTTCTTCTTCTTTTATTTCTTCTTTTTCATCATCAGAATATGAAAAATTTATATTTTCTATATCAAATTCTTCATGTTTTTCTTCTTCTTTTATTTCATTGACCTAATTAATTACTATTTCTTTTTCTTCTTTTTTATTATAAAATAAATTTATATTTTTTTCTAATTTCTATTTTAAATTATTTAAAATAATAACAAAATTATCTTCTTTTTTCATATTAATTAATTATTATTTGTGATATCTTTTTGTATTTTATGTATTATATTAACGAACTAATTTTCAGCTTCTTTTAATTTATTAAAATGTGTATTATCTATTATAAAATCTATATTTAATTGTTTCTATTCATTAATTTCATTTTTAGCTTTTTCTAATCTTTTATTTATTTGATTTTTCTGTTTCAGTTTTTCTATTTAATAATCGATTTTTTAATATATTTAAATCTGATATAGAAATTATAATAAGATAAATATTATAATTATTTTTTAATTTTAATAATTTTTTTACACCTTCAATTTCAGCTTCTATTAAAATAAAATTTTTATTAGAATTATTTATATAGGATTTAGAAGTACCATAATAATTTTCAACATATTTTGTATATTCTAAAAATTCATTTTCATTTATTAATTTTTCAAAAGTATTTTTTTCAATAAAAAAATAATCTTTCCCATTAATTTCATTATTTCTAGGAGATCTTGTGGTATAACTAATTGAAAAATCTAAAATATTATTTAATTTATTTCAAGTATTTTTTCTTATAGTTGATTTACCAGAGCCAGAGATGCCATTAATAATTATTAAAGTTTTTTTCATAAAAATAAAAAAATAATTTTATTTATCAATCAGGTAATAATGAATATAAATAACCATAAATAAAATTTCTTATATATACAGTATAATTTTCAGACTAAGAAATATTATTTTGAGATTCATCAATATCAATATAAAATAAATAATTTATAATTATATAAAAGAATATGTATAGTAATATTAATAATAAAATTGTTAGTAAAAAAATATCATTTTTTAATATTATATCTCATATCTATTTTAAATCTATGTATTCATTTGTTATTAAAAAATAAATAAAATATAATAATAAAACTATTCTAACAATATATTTTAATGTAAAAATTAGATAACTCAATATTCTTCTATAATATAAAGTTTTATCTATTTTATTATTTAGATTAAGAATATTATTATTAAATAAATTTTTTTGTATTTTAATTTTATATTTATTAATAAGATTTATATCAGAAATATAAGTAAATATAGTAAAATATAAAGAATCATTATTTTTAATATTTAATAATAATAAATTATTATTTTCATTTTGAATAATTTCTCCATTATATATTATTTTAGTATCAAAATTAGAATCATTTTTAATAATTATATTTTTCAATTTATTAATTGTTATTAATTTATTTAATTTTAATTTAAGATCAGGAAATATATTTTGTAAAGAGATAAGATTAATTATAATTTTATTCATTTATATTTTTGTGTTAAAAATATTTTTTAAAAATATTATAAGATTAATAGATTAAATAAAATATAAATAATATAATTTTTTTTTATTTTTTACTTTTATTTCTATTATTTATTTTTTAAATATAATGAATAAAAAAAATATTTTTAGTCAAATTAAATATAAAACAGTATTAAAAATATAATAAAAAAATGTATATATAAATAAATATCAACATTTATAATTACATTTGTGTTTATACTTAAGTATTTATTGAAATGACTTAAGGAGTCAGTTATGAATTTATATAATACATTGGGAATAAATGATTCTCACAAAGAAAATGATTAAAATAAAAAAATCCCACAAAAGTATAAACTCAAATGTTTTTTTATTTTAAATTTTTAAATTTATGAAAAAAAATATTTTTTATATTTAATTTTTCAACGATAAATTATAAGTCGTTTAATTTTAAAAATATTAATATGAAAAATTATTTAGTTATTTGTTTTTTTATTAGATTTATATAAGTAATTGTAATACTAGTAAAAAATTAATATTATTAAAATGAGAAGAAGCATATATAAAATTATGATATTATAATGTTATAAATCAAAAAATTAAAGAAAATTTTTATGAATTAGAATTTTCAATAAATAAATTATGAAATGAAAAATTTTAGACGTCTTATAATAGATATAATGAAAAATTATATAGATAAATTATATAAAAATATATGAATAAAAGAGGTTAAAAATAATGAAGAAGCATGTGTTTTTGAAAGATTAGAAAATTTTATAAAATTTATATTTCCGATGATAATAGGAGATAAAAATATTGAGCATTATTAGAATATATTAAATTTTCATAATTATATATATAGAATAAATATAAAAATAACTGAAAAAATTTATTTTTTTTCTATAGTATCTAATAAAATAATAGAAATAGAAAAAATAATTAGGGGATTAATAAAAGAGATAAATTTTTGGTTTAATATTAGTATATTTTAGTATTTTAATATAGAAAGAAGTGATCGTGATAATATCAATATTATATTAAAAGAATTTAACATATGTTATATATTAAATTTAAAAAAATTTAATTCTTTTAAAAGTTGAAAAAATTATATAAGAAGTTGAAAAAATTCTATTATATCATTTGAAGAAAAACAAAAATATAAAAAATTAATAAATGTAAAATTAGATGATATACATATAATAAAATTTTAGAAATGATTAAAATATTTTATAAATATAATATATATAGAAAGGGATTATTTAAATATGTGAAAATTAAATATTAAAAAAAATTTCGAATAGTATGAAAAACTTAGAATTTTATTATATAAGATAAAGTATTGGTTAAATAAATTTATATCTAAATATAAGATTTTTTATATGGATACAATATAGGATAAATTAATTAAAGAAAATATAAAAAATATATTAAAAAATATAAAAATAATAAAAATATATTTTATTTGAATTTCTTATATGTTATATAGAATTCAATTATTTACATATGATTGTTCATCAGAAAGTGAATTATCAGATATAAATATAAAATATTTAGAAAATAAAATAAAAAAATTATTATATTGAATTTTCTTTTATTAGGGGAGTTAATTAATAATTATTATATTTTAATTAATATAAAACAAAATATAATAATAGAAATATTTTAATTAATATAAAACAAAATATAATAATTTAATTTTTTTAATTTAAGATCAGGAAATATATTTTGTAAAAGAGATAAGATTAATTATAATTTTATTCATTTATATTTTTGTGTTAAAAATATTTTAAAAAAATATTATAAGATTAATAGATTAAATAAAAATATAAATAATATAATTTTTTTTTTATTTTTTTACTTTTATTTCTATTATTTATTTTTAAAATATGAAGAAAAAAAAAAATATTTTAGTCAAATTAAATATAAAACAGTATTAAAAATATAAAAAAAAAATGTATATATAAATAAATATCAACATTTATAATTACATTTGTGTTTTATACTTAAGTATTTATTGAAATGACTTAAGGAGTCAGTTATGAATTTATATAATACACATTGGGAATAAATGATTCTCACAAAAGAAAATGATTAAAATAAAAAATCCCACAAAAGTATAAACTCAAATGTTTTTTATTTTAAATTTTTAAATTTATGAAAAAAATATTTTTATATTTAATTTTTCAACGATAAATTATAAGTCGTTTAATTTTAAAATATTAATATGAAAAATTATTTAGTTATTTGTTTTTTTATTAGATTTATATAAGTAATTGTAATACCAGTAAAAAATTAATATTATTAAAATGAGAAGAAGCATATATAAAATTATGATATTATAATGTTATAAATCAAAAAATTAAAGAAAATTTTATGAATTAGAATTTTCAATAAATAAATTATGAAATGAAAAAATTTTAGACGTCTTATAATAGATATAATGAAAAATTATATAGATAAATTATATAAAAATATATGAATAAAAGAGGTTAAAAAATAATGAAGAAGCATGTGTTTTTGAAAGATTAGAAAATTTTATAAAATTTATATTTCCGATGATAATAGGAGATAAAAATATTGAGCATTATTAGAATATATTAAATTTTCATAATTATATATATATAGAATAAATATAAAAAATAACTGAAAAATTAATTTTTTTTTCTATAGTATCTAATAATAAAATAATAGAAATAGAAAAAAAATAATTAGGGATTAAATAAAAGAGATAAATTTTGGTTTAATATTAGTATATTTTAGTATTTTAATATAGAAAGAAGTGATCGTGATAATATCAATATTATATTAAAAGAATTTAACATATGTTATATATTAAATTTAAAAAAAAAATTCTTTTTAAAAGTTGAAAAAATTATATAAGAAGTTGAAAAAAATTCTATTATATCATTTGAAGAAAAAAAAAAAATATAAAAATTAATAAATGTAAAATTAGATGATATACATATAATAAAAATTTTAGAAATGATTAAAATATTTTATAAATATAATATATATATAGAAAGGGATTATTTAAATATGTGAAAATTAAAATAAAAAAAAATTCGAATAGTATGAAAACTTAGAATTTTTATTATATAAGATAAAGTATTGGTTAAATAAATTTATATCTAAATATAAGATTTTTATATGGATACAATATAGGATAAATTAATTAAAGAAAATATAAAAAATATATAAAAAAATATAAAAAATAATAAAAATATATTTTATTTGAATTTTTATATGTTATATAGAATTAAATTATTTACATATGATTGTTCATCAGAAAGTGAATTATCAGATATAAATATAAAATATTTAGAAAATAAAAAATAAAAAATTATTATATTGAATTTTCTTTTAATTAGGAGTTAATTAATAATTATTATATTTTAATTAATATAAAACAAAATATAATAATAGAAATATTTTTTTAAAAACAAAAAATATAATAATAAAAAACAAAATATAAAACAAAATATAATAATTTAATTTTTAATTTTTATTCGTTTTATTATATATAAAACAAAATTAATAATTCAGTATATAATAATCTTTATTCTATTTCATAATATATATATCATTACTATTAAAAAATATAATAAAGATAAATAAAAAATTATATTCTAATTTCTTATATTACTTGAATATCTACTAAGTATATTCTATGAATCAACTAAATCAATATCTAAATTTTCTTTATATCTTTCCTATATCTCACTTAATACATTAGATGATTCATCTAATATTTTATTTATACTTATACTCTTCATAACATTATCACATAATGAAATTTTAGATTTATCCAATAAACTAAAATCCATTTCATTTTCTTTATTTCTTATTATACAATATTTTCCTCTTTTTCTTCCTAAAAATATTAATACTCTAAATTTTCTCTCACATTCTTCTATATAATCAAAAAATATATTTTCATTATTAATATTATCTATATATTTAATATATTCTATTAATTCTAACAATTTCATACATATTAATTCATATTCTGAATAATTAAATTCATTAATTTTTATATTTTCTATTATATTACTTTCTATTTTATCAAAATATTCATTTATTTTTATTAATACTCCCTTTAAATGATTTTTATTTCTTGTCTCATTTACATACATTTTTTTACTTAAAATATATTCTTTGTGTTTAAATAAATCAATAAATGGAAAATAATTTAACAAATGAAAATTCAGATGATGATTATGAAATTAATTTAATAGATGAAAATAAAAAACATATAACAACAATAGAAAATATGACAAAAGATGAACAAATATTACTTAAAGAAGCTGGTGTTGAATTATCTTCTGATGAAGATATGTCTACTAGTAAAAAATAGAAATTAAATGATTCAGATTCAGAAAATATAGATTCATCTTCTCATGATACTGATGAAGATTGAGACGATGATTATGATGAAAAAATAAAATATATATTTGGTAATATAAAAAATTTTATTAATAATTCTCCTAATCCAATTATATATCAAGAAGATGAAGTTATTATTTCTACTGATAATCAAATCAATACAGATTTAATTATAAAAAATCTTGAAAATTTATATAATTATAATGTAAATTTTAATGATGATATTATAAATTGAATTCATAAACAATATAAAAAAATAGATAAAATAGATATAACTAAAATTGTATATTATTATAAAAATTTTTTTAATAAAGATAATATTTCTTATCTTTGTCCTAATATTTCATAGTGAGATATAATTTCAATAATAAAATTAATTAATAATTATGATAAATTTAATAATTTAAAACAAAATATAAAAAATAATTGAGAAAATATTATTTATAATGAAAAAGGTTTAAAACAAATAGAATTTTATAATAATTATATATTAAATAATAAAATTGATTCTGAATCTTTAAATTGAATAAATTATTATACAAATTCTAAAATTGAAAATAAATATATTCCTAATATAGAAATAATAGAAGATGAAAAAATTTATTTATTTTCTATTCATCCTTATATACTTCATATAATTGAAAATTTTTGTTATAATAATTTATCTATTAATACAAAACCAACTATAAAAGGTTCAACTACTATAACTTGAAAACATGATTTTTTTAATATTAAAAAATTAGAAAATAAACCTATTAGTATTTTATTAAAAGAAAATATTGAACAATATTTTTTTATAAATATTGCAGAAAAAAAAGAACTTATAATTTCAGAAATAGTTTTTAAATATGGTAAAAGTCCTGAATCTTATATTATGGATACTTTATTTTCAGAATTTACTTCTAAATCTTCAGTTTATTCAAAAATAATATCTAAAATTTCTATTATTTTATCTGAAATTAAACAAGAAATTAAACAAAAATTATTAAATAAAAGTATGGATAAAATTTGATATAATATATTAAATGATATAGTAAAAGATGGACATCTTAGAAATTATTATATTTTCAAAAAAGAATTTTTATTTTTCTTTACTTTTAAAAATTTAAAATATAATAAAAAAATAATAAATTTAATTATTTTTGATTATAATAATACTATAATAGAAGAAATAAATTTTTTTTATATTTCATTTTATTTTATAGAAAATAATGAAGAAAATAGTGAAAGATTACAAAAAAGAAAAGATGAATATGAAAATTTATTATCTTTAATAAAAAAATATAATCCTTCTATTGCTTTTCTTAATATGAATATTGATTCTAAAAAATTAATAAATACAATAAAACAACAATTAGAAAATAATAACAATTCTCAAAAATTAATATTTAGAATAATAAAAACTGATATAATAAAATTTTATATTAATATTTTTGAAATAAATGATGAAGAAAATATAAAATTATTAACTTTTCAATTTTGTTTATCTCCTATTAAATTTTTAAAAGAATTAACAGAAAAAACTGAAGAATTAATTTATAATTTAAATCATGTATTAAAAACAGAATATTTAGAAATTATTATTAAAGATTTCTATTTTAATTGTAATTATCAAATATTAAATAAAATTATATATTTTTCTGGATTAGATATAAATGAAAATTTTTTTCAATTTATAGGATATACTCCTGGATTAAATGAAATTTTTTCAATTTATTTTAATAAATATTCTGAAGATAATTATAAAATAGAAACTAAAATAAGTCAAATAGCTTGAATAAATAATGTAGAAAATTTCTTTAATATTAATATTATTCTTAGAGAGATTATTTCTATAGAAAAAAATAAAAATTTTTATAATTCTTATTATGGTTTTATTTATTTTATTATTAAAAATTTATGCAATATTGATAGTATAGAATTAATAAATAAAATATTTATTAATTCTAATTATTTTATTAATATAAAAAATATTAATTCTTATTATAAAATTAAAAAAAATTATTTTATTTTAGATAGTATTAAAGTCAATGTACTTTACTATCCTTATATTTTCTATTTAATAAAAAAAATATTAAAAAATAATGATCAAAAAATTGAACAATTAAATGAATTTATAAAAACTAATAAAATAGATAAAATAAATAGTTTTATAATAAAAAATAGTAATATTTTATTAAATTCTTTATATGGATTTAAATTAGAAGAGGATTTATTTGAAGAAGAAATATGAAATGAAAATAAAAATTTAATAGAAGAAATTAATAATCAACTTATTTTATTATTTAAAAAATATAGTAATAATAATTTAGAAGAATAGTTTATTTTAAATAGTAGAGAAAATTGAGAAATTTTAAAATTAGATTATTTAATTTTTGATTATTATATTAGAAAATGAAATATAAAATAGGGAAATATAATTAATATTATAGTATAGAAAGTTTCTTCTTTATATATATTTGGTTTATTTAATGATATTATAAAAATTAAAATTAAATTAGTAAATTTTAGAGATGATTTATGTAAAGTAGAACATTTATAGGATAGAAAAGAATTACATTATTATGTTGAAAAATATACAAGAATAGGAGGAATTTTATAGTCTATAATTTTAGAAATTAATTATTAGTATCAATATTTAGAAGTAAGTAGTAAATAGAGTGATGTGAATGATAATGAAATATATAAAAGATTAAAAATTAAATATGATCCGTATTTAAATTATACAGTAGATGATGAAATAGAATATGATGAATAGAGTACAAGTGAAGAAGAAATAGATGCTGAAAAATTTTATACAATTTAGTAGAATAAATAGCATGAATTATTTAATGATGTAAATGATAGTGGAGCAAAAGATATTTTAAAAAATTATAATAGATTTGAATTTATTTTAAGGCCAAGTACAAGAAATAAAAATATTTTACTTTTTGTTATTAAATTAACAAATGATTCAGATTTATTTAGTAATATAGAAATAAAATATATTAATAATGAATATATGATAGGAAATAAATATTTTAATTCAATAGATAAGGTAATAATAGAATATATTCAACCATTATTAGAGAATATAAAATCTGCTATAAATCATATAAAATTTATTGATGGAAATGAATTTATAGTAGAGGAGCATTTATTTAAATTAAGAGAAGAATAGAAAAATATTTTTATTTATAGGATTTCTTTTAGTTATAAAAATCCGGGTTATTTAGAACTACATTATATGTTAAAAAATAAACATGTTGAATATATTTTACCTATACCTAAAGGATTTATATTTAGAGAAAAAGGATTCTCTTCATTAGATCATTTAATAGCATTTTTTAAAATTTCTTTAATAGAAAAATAAATAAATTTATTTTTTTTTTTTTTAAAAAAAATAATTATTTAAATTTTAATTTAAATATAACCTCCTGTATCATAACCATAAGAATAACCATGAAATGGATCAGCTGCAATTATTATAAAATATTTTTGATAGATTTGATAAATACCATTTATTGATAATGGAATAACAATTATAATAAATATTCCTATTCAAAATTTCTATTTTCTAGTTAATTCTAAACATGTAATTTTATATAATAATAATAATAAAAATAATATTTTCATATAATTAAAAAAATATTTTAAGGAACATTATTAATTAATTAATTTTTTTAATATATTTTTATTAATTTTATATTTTTGAATAATTAATTGAGAAATTTTATCATTTTTAAATTTTAAAAGATGATTTAAAATATCATTTAAAAATAATTCTGAAAGATTATAATTATTAATAAATTCAAATAATAATTTATGAAAATAATTTAAAGATTTTTTATTATTAAATAATTCTATAATATCGATAAAATTTTGAAAATAATTTAAATTTTTATAAAATATTTTTAATAAATTTTTAGAATTTAAATTATATCAATTAGTATATAATTCTAATAAATTATAAATTTTTAATACTTTTATTTTATTTATTTTTATACAAGCAATTAATAAATAAATTATAAATTGAGAATTATAAATCTATATTTGAAACTATCTAATAAGATATTCAAAAATAAAATCAAAAGATTTTTTATTAATAAAATTAAATAAAATAATTAAAAATTTTTCAATTATTTTATTTAAATTATTATTTTCTTCAGTAGTCAATTGTCTTCTATCAAAATTACCGTGTAAAGAATAAGATTTTTTAAATAAATTTTCATATAATTCTTTATCAATTTTTAATTTTTTACATTTTCTATAAGCATTATCATATAAAGTAGAAATATCAATATTTTTTGATTCTTTTATATTATTATATAAGAAAGTTGTATAAATAGATTTATAAATTATTTTTTTATTATTAATTTTATCTATTTCACCTATTCTATTATTATTTTTTAATCTATTTAATTGATTTTTAATATTTTTATTCATAATTATTTTATTCTTTTAAACACTAATATTTTCTATATTTTTTCATTGAAATGAATTTAAATTAATAAATTCTAACATTTTCTAATGTTCTAATATAAAATTTTCATCTTTTAATTTTTTGCAAAATTTATAAAATAAAGAATTTTTAAATGTTGAAATATCTAAAATATCCTTATCTAAACTAAGATTTAATTTTAAATTTTTAATAATTTTTATAAATAATTTTTTATTATTTTTAAAATAATCAAAATTAATATAAGATAAAGAAATTAAATATATAATAGAAATTTTTTTAGAAATATTAAAAATTTTATAATTTTTTAAAGAATAAAAATATCTAAGAAATATTTCATCTTTCTTCTTAAGGATTATTAATAAAATAAAAATCTAAATTTTTTTATTATAAGATTTTATAAATTTTAAAATATTATTTTTTTCATCCATACTAAACTATAATTTATTATATAATAAATAAAATAAATCAAATAAAATTTCCTTATTATTATTTTCTTCTAAAATATTAAAAAAATCTTTTTTAGTAATATTATTATTAAAATAAAATTTCTTTACTATATTAATCTAATTTAAATTTTCTTTTTTAATACTAATATAATCTTCAATTAAAAATATTTTTTTAATTTTTATATTTTCATATATTATTTTTTCATAAATATTATCAATTAATTCCATATCTTTATTATTAAATAAAATATTTTTTAATAAAATTAATTGTTTCATATTTAATGTATTAATTAAATATCAAATATTTCTATTTATTTCTTTATATATAATAATAATTTCATTTAAACTTATTATTTTTAATATATCCTATGTATAATTTTTCTTTAATTTAATTAATTCTTTTATAAATAAATTTATATTATTATTTATAAAAATTATTTTTAAATTTATTTTTATTAAAATTTTATTAATATAATAATAAATTGATTTTTTTATAATATTTATAATTTTAATAATATAAATACATTTTTTTATATTTTTTTCTTTATTAAAAATTTTAAATAAAAAATTATAAAAAATATTATAAAATTTTTTTTTTTTTCATTAATATTTTTATTATTTTAATTATAAATAAATCTTTTTAAAATATAATAAATTTAATTTCTATTTTATATAATCATTTAATAAATTATCATTTATTTCCATTTCTAAATTTATTTCAAAATCTCTATATTCTTTTATATTTATTGTATAATTTATTATTTCTTTAATATTATTTTCATGATTTTTATATATTAAATTTAAATTTTCTTTTTCCTATTTTTTACTTATATTTAAATAATTTTCCATAAAAATTAAAATTGAAGAAAATTGATTTTTATTTTTAAAATAAAATGTATTATATATCTCTAATATAATATTTTTTAATATTTTTTTATCTTCCTTTATTAACTCATATTCAATATAATAATTATTTTCTAACTAATGTAAAATATAATTTTTTATTATTTCATTCATATCTAAATTATATTTTGTTAATATTTTTTTATCTTTTAAAATTTCTTCTAATAAAATTTTATAATTTTTATTTTTTATTATTTCTTCCATTTTATTTTTAATATTTTTCTAATTTATTATTTTATCATTAATAATTTTTAATTTTTCCTTCTAATTATTTTTATTTATTTCATCTATTAATTTCTATAATTCCTTCTCATTGTTATAAGAATTAAAATAAATCTAAAATAATTCCTTAAACTTATTCCTAATATCAATTAAAACTAAATAATTTATAAATATTTTATTAAATACTTCTATTCCACTCATATTCTACTCTATTATATTAAAATATTCCTCCTCTATTATTAAAATATTTGAAACTTTATATATTAATATACAAAATTTATTTTTTATCTTTAATATTCTCCTCTTATAATGAAAAATTATTATTGTAAAAAATATAATTTTATTTTTTAAACTAATAATACTATTATCTATCTCTTCTAATATCTATTCATTATATTCTTTATTATTACATTTTTCTAATAAATTTATTATCTCTATAAAATCATAAAATTTTATTCTATAATTAATAAATAAATTTATTAATTTTTTTATATTGTTAATATATAATAAATTCATTGGAATCGTCTTTAATATTATTTTATTATTATTTAATTTTTCATAAATCTATTTTATTAATAATAATTTATTTTTTATTTTTTTCTCTTTTATTATATATGATAAAATCTATCAATAACTACAATAAAAATTTTTACTTTTTATAAAATAAATTATAGCAATTTCTTTAATCATTTTTTCATTACTTATATATTTTAAATAATTTATTCGTCTTTTTATTATTTTTGATATTTCTTCAACCTTACTATTAATTAAATTGTAATATTTTATAAAATATTTTTCTTCATCCCTTAATAAAAAATATTTTAATTTTTTTAACTTATAAATTTTAATATATTTTTTTATATTATATTTTACTTCAATATTTTTTATTAAAAAATTTTCTCAATTTTTAAATAATTTATTTTTAATTATTATTTTTAAATAAATATTGTTATTTACATTATCCTTAATAAACCTAATAATTTCTTTATTTTTTATATACTTTATATACTTCTTATACATATTAATAAAATAATTAATATCTAAATTTCATTTTTCTTTATTTATTAAATTTTCTATTTTTCATATATTCTAATTAAATAATAAACAAATTAATACCTTATTTCTTAAAAATTTAAATTCTTTTATTTTTCTTAATAATTTATATAAATAAAATATAGACTATACTTCTTTTCAAAATTTATTTAAAAATATATTAAAATTTTTTACTCCAATTCTAACTAAATTTTTTTATATTTTTTATTATAAACTCTGGATTTATACTAAAATCTAACTTCATAATTTCTTTAAATGTTATATCTATATTCTTTACTATATTTAAATAATTTTTAAAATAACAATTTTCTAATATTGTATATTTCTAATCCAAATAAAAATATTTTTCTCATATATTCATTTGTGTTATAAAAATATAAAATAATATAAAATAATTTTTTTTAATAAAAAATATTTATTCCATCCTCTTCTTCATTGTCATAAATACAATTATCTACTTCTGAAATAACCGCCTTCTTTATTATTTTATTAGTTTTTTTAGATATAAAATTATTCATCTAAACTTCAGAATTATTTAATTTTTTTACTATATCTTTTACCATACTATTACATGAAATACATTTTTTATTCTTTCCATTACAAAATGATGTTTTCATAATATATAAACTATAAATAATAATAGAAATTAATGATTCATTACAATTATTAATTTTAATATATTCTTCTCTAAATAATATTAATAAATTATTTAATCTTTCATTTTCATTTTTTATTCTATTGATAAAAAATTTATTTAATAATTTTTTAAATAATAACTAAATATTGTTTTTTCTACTATAACTAATAGCTTCTTGATAATTTTTATTATTAAAATAATTTATTAAAATCTATTTCTATATACTTTTAATTAAATTTTCATTAATAATATTGTTATATTCTATTCATTTAATCATATTATCATATTTATTCTTTTTAATTTCATAAATTAAAAAAACATACTCTTTCATTATCTTTTTATTCAATAAAATACTGGGATAATAACTAAATTGTGAAATATAACTGTCAATATTGTTATTTAATATAGTATCTCTATTTTCCTCTTTAATTGAATCTAATAACTAAACTATTACTTTATGATACTATTTTATAATTTCTATAGGTATTTCTTCTTTCGAATCTATTTCTTCACTTAATTTATTTATTTCCTTCTTTACTTTATTTAATATCTATATAAAAACATAATTATCATAATTCATAATATTATGTAATGGAGTATATAAAAACACAAAGATAAAAATGTGAAAGATAAAAAAATTATTTTATAAAAACAAAAATAAAATAAAAAGAAGTTAGGAATCTGAAATGTTAAGTAAATTATATATTACAATTTATCTTTTAAAAGATTAGAAGTGACAAAAATGAAGTGAATGATGTGAAATTTTTATATGCACTGAAGATAATGGAGAAAATTATTATATGTTAGCTTAGACTATGGAAATACCAAAAAAGATCTTGTTTAAAAAAGATCTAAATAAATAGTGTTCTTATAAAAAATATAATAATATTTTTTATAGAATTAGATTTGACAATGGAGATATATATGGTCTGGCTTTTCCATAGTCAGATTCTTATAATAGTAGAATAAATGCATTTTTAAAATATACTATAGGAATAATTGAAGGAACTTTTTTAAAGAAAAAAAATCATGAATTTTCAACCATAAATAGAAATACTAAATCATTAGGTAGTAGTACATGTGTAGAATCAATAAAGAAAACCCCAGAAAACAATTTAATTCCTTATAATGTTGAAAGAATTATACATGTAGAATACGATAAAATTAGAAAAAAATATACTGGATTACCAGATGAATGAAAATATTTAATGAATAGAGAATTTGGTGTTGATCCTAAAGATGTTAATTGTATAGAATGCGGATATTTTGAAAAAATTCCAGAAATTTTGTTATATTTAAAAAAATCATTATTTTATACTAGCTGTATTGAAAAAATTGGAATATTTAGAGTTTCAGGTGATATTCAAACAACAAATATGTTTATAGAATATTTAAATACAACTCCATATTATAATTTAGATTATATAAGAGAAAATTAGATAGATTGTCATATAATAGCATGTGTTATTAAAAAATGATATAGAGAATGCCCTTTATATACATTTAATATAGAAATTTGTAATATTATGTCATAGTTTAATATAATTGATATATGTTGTTAGTCAAATTTAGACTTAAATCAAAATATTATTAAAGAAATAAAAGAACCATAGAAATCTTTATTTCTTTTTTTAGTAGATATTTTTTCTGAATTATTATAGTATAGTGATAAAACTAAAATGACAGCAAATAATTTTGCTATAGTTGCATCACCTAATTTTTTGAAATTTAAAGAATATAAAGATGAATCATTATTAATATCTACTACTCAGAATTTAAAAAATATATAGAATTTCTAATAGCTTATAGAAATAAGAGTAATAGATATATTTCTACTGCTAATTAGTTGTATAAATTAGAATAATTAATTATTTTCCTAAATATATTTTTTATAAAAATTTTCTTCTGTATATAATGAAAGTGTATTATTAATTAAATTTATAAAATAAAATTCTTTTTGTTTATTTTTTATCTCTTGTATTTTTTTACCTTTTACTTTAAATTTTTCCATTATTAAATGCCCATTAAATAGTTCTTTATAATTTACACTATTATATAATTTTTTATTTTCAATATTTTTTAAAATATTTTCTTTATCTATAATGATTTTATATAGATAAAAAATATTTAAAAAATCTTCTTTATTATTATAAATTATATTACAAATATTAAATTCTATATTATCTTTAATATTATTTAATAATTTAATATTTAAAATATATCTTTTAACAGTATTTAATAATTTTTTAGAATATTTTAAATGACTAAAATTTTCATCCTTATCATAAAATATAAATGTTAAAAATTGAATTAAATTTTTTAAATTTTTATTATAATTATTTTTTAAATTTTTTATAATTTTATTAAGAAAATTTATAGAAATTATTATATTTTCATCTTTTTTAAATAAAATATTAAAAAAATTATATTTTATAAATAAATTTAATAGATTAATTATTATAAAACTATTATTTATTTTTAAAGATTTTTCTATTTCTATACATACTCTTTCTAAACTTACTTTATTTTTAATAATAATAGTAAAATCATTATTTAATAAAGTATTTTCTATATCTTTATGTATTTTAAAATTTTCGATTAAATTTGAAAATCTAAAACAACGAAGAATTCTTAAAGGATCATCATTAAAAGTTTTAATAGGATCTAAAGGTGTTCTAATTATTTTATTATTTAAATCTGATAAACCTTTATTAGTTATATCTTCTATTTCTTTTGTTTTTATATTATAATATAAAGAATTAATAGTAAAATCTCTTCTTAATACATCTGTCTATATAGTACCTATATTAATATTAGGAATTCTAGAATTTTCCGCATAAGTTTCAGATCTAAAATGATTAATATCTATTTCTATATTAAAATAATTAAAAGTTATAGTTTCTAAATGCTTAGATTGATCTGGATTTTCTTTTATAGTATGTAAACATATTTTTTTATTATTTATTTTTTCTAAATATTTTTTAAAATATGATGTAAATAAAGTTGCTTTCATCTTATCAATAACTATATCTATATCTAAAATAATTTTTTTAGGATTTAATAATTTATCTCTTACTCAACCACCAACAAAACGTAATTCACAGTTTAAGTTAAAATATTTTATAGTTTTTAATAAATTATCAATTAGATTTTCTTCTAATGAACTTAATTTTATATTCATAATTAGGATAATTTTTTTATGTTTTATTTTTTTTCTAAAATTATTAATTTTTAATTTAAGTTAGGATTTAAGTTAATAAAATGATTTTATTATTAATAATTAATATTATTTATTCATCATCAAAGAATGCGTATGTAGATACTGAAGAAGGAATATTTAATGAAGAAATATCAATATTAGGAGAAGTTAAATCATTTATTTCATATATTAATAAAGGATTAATTAAAACAAAAGTATAGTATAATATATAGCCAATAAAAGAATGTAAAGTAAGTAAATTAGGTTAGGCATTAACAAGAGTATGTGATTAGTTTCTTGTAGCGCATGCAGTAGGATAGCAATGTATAAAACATTCTACTGTATTACAATATTTTACTAAAGAATTTCAAGATGTATTATGTGATAGTAAGAAATCATAGAATAAATGTATTTCAAATGGATTTATTTCATTAAATGATCCTAAGGAACCATAGGATGTATCATGTATATTAATAAAATGTTCAAATATATTTGAAAAATGCAATTTAAATGTTAATATTTAGTTTAAACTTAGGACTACTATAATAAAATCTAATTAGAAAATTATTATAGGGACGGATACTGTTAATATACATGGATATGGATTAACTCAATTAAAAGAAAATAAAGAAATAAAATGTTTTGGATCTAATAATATTTAGTATCCATGTAAAGTAACAGAAATAAAAAATACATCTGCTAAATTAATTTTTTCATCTATTTTTACTAAAAAAGAAAATATAACATGTACATTACATGATAATGCTACGCATTCATTAGAACATGAAAGAGTATAGATAGGAATAGTTTAGTTAGGAACATGAATGGATTATATTGTATTTATTATTATTATTATAATAGTTTTATTTATTTTTCTTATTATATGTACAAATAAAAGTAAAAAAATAGAATATAAACCTTTACCAGAATATTATTAATTAATTTCTTTTTATTTATCGGAATATATTATTAATCATCTTGATATAAAATATCTTTATGTATAGTTCATTTATCAATAGTAAAGATAAATTATCAGACAATGAGATAGATGAAAAGAAATATAAAAATTTAATAGAAATAGGGAAAAAAGCTAAATGAACTTTATCAACAGGATCTGAAAAAATAGCAATACCGATACTAATGGACAATAATCCAAAAACTTATTGAACAACTCAAGGTACATCTCCACATTGAATTTTATTAACTTGAAATGATTTTTATATTCCTGTATTATTAAGATTTTATACTAACTTTTCGGAAGATTTATCTTATACACCTTAGTTATTAAAAATTTTTGGAGGAAATAATATTGGAACTATGATGGAAATAGGAGAAACATTTCTTGAAGAACCAAATGGATGAGTTAATATTGAATTAAATAAAATTGGACCTATAAAAATGATAGAAATAAGAATTGTAGAAGGACATATAAATGGATAGAATATTAGATTAAGATTAATAAAAATTTATAAAGAAAATAAATTTATTTCAAGAACATTTAAATCTCCATTAAATTATTTTACTAGTAATGAATTATAGTCTTATTTATCATATAGATAATTAATTTTGATATTTTTTTTAATTTTAATAATTTCTTTTTTTTAAAAAATAAACTTACGGAATATTATTCATTTTTATTAACCTACATAAAATGACAAAAGATAAATATGAGTTTCATTATCATAAATGGGATGAAGATTAGTCAAATAAAAGAATAAATTCGACAGATATAAACATAGATGATGAAAAATATATTATGGTAAAATGTAAAATATGTGTATTTCCATATAAAATGATAAAAGGAGGAACAGAATATAGATGTAAAAACTGTGGTACAAGAAATTATCTAAATAAATAAAAGAAATTAATTATCTCATTCATTATTAGTTATATCACCTAAAATTTTGAAATTTTCAAAATAATAATTTTTATCATTAATTAAATAAAATTCTTTTTCTTTAATTATTTCTGGAGATAATTCTATAGAATCTAAATCATCTATATTATCTATTTTTTCTTCTTCATTTTTATAAAGTTTATCTATATATAAATCGATAATATTTTTTCCTGCTTTTTTATTATTATTTGTAGTATCTTTTAATATATTTTTAATATTATCTGTATTTTTCAATATATTTACTATCTAATATTCAATATCTTCATGTATAAAGATACATCTATGACCATATTGACATATTTTATTTTTCTCATACATATGACATTTCTTAGTTTTATATAATTGATTTTTAATAACAAATCTCAATTCCTTTTCACCATGAGCAAATTTACATTTTTTACCAAAATGACATTTATTTAATATTTCATATGATTTACAAAGTTCTGTTTTATAGTTTTTTGGATTTAATGTATTTTTATTTATCATACAAATTTTATTTAAAAGTTCCGTAAAATATTTTATTAGTAAAATAAGTTAAAAAAAATTAATTACCATTTATATAAAAATTACTTAAATTTAATTTTCATAAGATTCTTTATTTATTGGATATTTTAAAATTCCAATAATATGGCCTAATTTATCTAATTCTAAGGAATAATCATGAAGTTTAGAAATATAATAAATCTATGTTTTTTTCTATTTTAAACATGATTTTATCATTTTTTCATATTCTTTTCTTAAATTAAAATTTAATCTATAAATTTCATCAGAAATTATTAATTTATCTATTGCGCATCATTCAATAGCTATTTTTACTTGATTAAATCCTATACAAACTAATTCATCATTTTCATTTAATTTTTTATAAAACTAAGAGATAACATTTGTCTATTCTACTATATTAGATTTAATATTTAATTTATTTAATTCTTCTAATACTGTAATAAAACAAATTTTTTTATTAATTTCTAAATTAAATTTAACTAATTTAATTATTTTCTTTTCTATTTTATTATAAATTTTATCTTTTTTTAATATATTATCAAATTCATCTATATATTTTTTCTTTTGACTTGTTATAATAAGATTAATCATATTATTTAATTTTTCTTCATTATTTAATAATAATTTATCTATTATTTGTTTATATAAAGTTTTTAAATTTTCTATTTTAAAGTTAAAAATTGTTCTATAATTTGTTATAGTATAAACTAAACCTTTATAACCTTCTAAATAAATAAGTATTAAATATCGAGAAGTTTCTGGATTTTTTAAATCTTGTAATAAATTATAATTAAAAATAGTTCAATTTTCTTTATATAATGTAAACTTTCTATATTGTCTTATTTCTTCAGATTGAAAACTTCCTAATTTAATATATTTAGCTAAATCTTCATTATAAATTTTTTGAATTTTTCCTGAAATTTTTATTTCTTCACCTGAATCAAAATATAAAATATCATGAACTAATAAATCAATTTTTATTAATATTTTTTGATTTACTTTTCTTTTATGTTCAGAATTATTTATAGATTCTTTTCTTGATGTTTTAATTGTTATTATATCTTCTTTTTGAATTAAATTATATAATTTATATATATCATCTAAATCTTCTGGTATTAAGTTAACACTACCTTTTTTTTCTAAAGATATTTTATTTAAATTTGTTATTTTCATTTTTTAACACTAAAAAATAATTATTTATAAACAACAAAGCTTTATTTGATTAAATAAAATATTTATTTCTTTTAATTTTTTATTTAATATATTTTTTATTTCTTTTAATTTTTGTGCGGAAAATATAGATTTATTTTTTATTTTATCATTACGATTACTTATAATGGAAAATATTTGATCATTTTTTCTAATTTTATGTTTTGAAATTAAATGATTTTTTAATAGTGAAGAAATATTATATTCTTTTTTACATCTTACTAATGGACAAATATATAATTTTTTATTATAATGAGAAATTATATGTTTTTTAATAATGGAATAATTTTTGAATAATTTATTACAAATACATAAATAATATAAAGAAGTAATTTTACCCTTGACACTAAAGAAGGTATTTAAATTATTTAATCCTATATCTAATAATTTATATTTCATAATATTTTTTATTTTTATAATAATGAATTTTCGTAAAAATTATTTAATTATTTCAATTTTATCTTCATAATAATCAAATTGTTACTCCTAATATTGTTGCACCAAATAATCCGCAAAAAAATTTCATTTTTCTTAATCTAAAATTAGCTTCCATTGCTAAGAGTAATTCTTGATCTGCTTCTATAGCATATTCATTTGTTCTTTCTACATTCTATCCTACAGTATCTAAAACATCTTGAGTTGAATCTACTATTAAAGAAACATCTTGAAATAATTGCATTAATTGTTTTAATTTCTATTCTATAGCTTCAACTTTTTCTTTTTTATTTCTTAATTCTTCTAAATGTTTTTGAGCCTATTCTTTATTCATTTTAGTTTCTAATAACTATAATGGATTAGGATCTGATAATAAATTTTCAACCATCATTTTACTTTGAATACTATCATCTAATTCTCTAGCGATATTAATAATATTAGTTTCTTGCTATTTCTTTATGCTTAAACAAATATTATTATATCTAACCATCAAATCATTAAATATTTTTCCATTTGAAATTATTAAATTTCTTAAAATTTCTTTAAATACATAAGCATTAGGTAATTTAATATTATCTATATCCTATAATTTATTTTTAATTAGTTTTATATATTCTTTTGTTTCACTAAAATTATTTTGAATTTCTGTCTATAAAGTATCGGCTGATTTAAATATTTTATCCTATTCACTACTTAAAATAGTTTCATATAATTTATTTTTAAATTTATCGATATTTTCTATTTTAATTTCTAAAATATTTATATTTTTTTCTATATCTTCTTTTATTTTATTAATAAATTGATTTAATTCAGTTTCAGTTTTATTTTTTTTAATATTTTTAATAGGAACGTCTTTTGCATTTTCTTTTTTTTCAGTTTTATCATTATTCTACAAATCTTTCAATCTATTTAACATTTTTATATAAGATAACACAAATATTTATATCCTTTGTACATTTTCTGTAATAATATATTCTTTTTTTATTTTATAATTTTATAATTTAATATTTTTAAAAATTATAAAATAATATCCGAATATTAAAAAAAATTATAAAAATTTTATTCACAAACTACATAAATATTATCAAAGTTTTATATACAATATGTATCATTATATTTTAATATATACAATAGTTTTATTTAATTTATATGCTAAAAAAATAGAATTTATTTTTAAATCTTAGGATAATATTGATGAAAAAGACATTGATTATTTTATTATAATAAATACATCTTCTAAATTTACAGATATGTATATTATAAAATATACTATGATTAAAGGAATTTTTATTTTATTATCTTATGAATATGAATATATTAATATTAATCTTAAAATGAAAACAGAACATTATTGCGTAAATATTTTAAATGATTTATTAGTTAATGCTATAAACATAATACCATAGAATAAAATTAAAACAACATCTATATCTTTAAATACATCTGAAAATGAATTAGAAAATGAATTAATGACAACATATTTTGATACATTAAATACTTATCATGAATTTATATTTGTTCAAGATAGTATAAAAATTATTTCCGAAAAAGAAAAATCACTTTTTATATGATTAGCAAATAATTATATTAATGAAAAATTAAGTTTTGATTTAGAAATTAAACCTGATAATATATTAGAAATAGATGATAACTCTATGAAAATATTATATACAATAGAAGAACATACATAGAAATATAGAGAAGATGAAATATTTGTTATATCTAATAAAAAATATTTTATTAAATATTTTAATTCACCTTATTTAGGATTTAAAAATGCATTATCAGAATTTAAAAATGGAATAAATATTTTAATATAGAATAATCAATTAGATGAAAATCCTTGTTTTGCTAATATGATTAATAGTACAGCAAATGAGAGAAGATTTATGGAATGTAGAAGATATATTGATTTATTTATAAGTGAATAGTTATAGTTAAATCATAAGGCAGATTTAGAATATTTAAATAAATATTTACGTAATAATAAAATTATTTCCTTAAATAAAAACATAACTAAAATTTTTAAAATTTTTAATATAACATCTACAAAAGAAGAAAATTGATTTAATAAATTTGAAGAAAATATTAAAAATCATTGTAATGAAGGATCTAGTCAAGTTATTAATAATTATATTTTAATTAATAAAGAAGAAATTAAAAATTTTTGTTTTTTCGGTACTTATATTATTTGTTTATTATAGAAACAACTTTTAATAAATGAAGATAAATTAAAATTATATGAAAAAAATGAAAGTAGTTCATGATAGATAGGACTTTTATTATATAATGTAAAAGATAATATAAATTTTAAACAATAGAAACAATTAGAAACAACAAACTCTGGAATATATATTATAATATGTGTATTAGGATTTATATTACTTGTATTAATTTTATCTGGAATTATTTATTTTTTAAGATAGAGATATATATTAAATGAATGTTATGAAGAATTATAGAATAATTCATTTTGCATTCCGGATGAAAAAACAGATGAATTATCAATTTCTATTTATAACAAAAAATCTTAAAATTAAATTATTTTTAACTTTTATGAAATATTTTTTAAAATATGAAAAATTATTTTTTTAATTAAATTTTTTTATTTTTTAGTAAAATATACAATTATTCCTATAATAGCGCCTAAAACGATAACAAATGAAACACACTAACATGCTCTTTGCTAACTTTTTGTTAATGCTTGTTTAGCACCTATAAGATTAATTCTAGCTGTTATTGCATTTTCTTTTGTTTTTATTATATTTCCTTGTATAGTATCTAATTGATCCTATTGCATATCAATAATAAATTGTAAATCTTCAAAAGATTGTTGTAAAGCTTTAACAGATCTTTCAATTTTCATTATATTTTCATGTTTTTCTTCTATACCACTTATAGTTTCAAGTAATTCTTTACTAGCGCCCTACTATATAATATTCTATTTTAAATATTGAGCAGGATTTTGTTGATTTAAAATTTCATTTAATTCATCATCAGGAATATCTTTATTAAATAATTTAACTTGTCTTTTAAAGTTTTCTATATATTCTTTTTTTATTTTATTATTTTGATCTCCAATTTTTATTAAAATTTTATTTAAATTTTTACTATAAGTTATTAAAATATTTTTTTCCATTAAATATTTTTCATCAATTTCTTCTTCTTTTTTATTTTTATTTTGTTCTATATATTCTTTATATTCCATTAATATTACACGAGATTCAGTAGTATATTTAGATACTTTTTCTGTAATTTGATCAATTGTTTTTTTAATCTACAACTATTCTTCACTCTTATGTTCTGTATGTATTCTATTTTCTAATAATTCAAGTTGCTTAGATAAAAATTCTAATTTTTCTAAATATTCTTTCATCTAAGTAATAAATTCATTAATTATACTTTGTTTCTAGGTTTCATCTTCCTATATTATTAATTTTTCTTTTAATTCAATATCAATTCCTTTTTGAATAGAAAGTCTTTTTACTTCTTCTAATCTATTGATCATAATTACTTGTGTTTTAATATAATTTTATGTTTATTTTCTATTTTCTATTTATCCGAAATTATTTTTTTTATAAATAAATAAAATTAAAAATTATTCTTTATCTTTATAGGCAAATTCTGCATAAATATTATATTGTAATTTATTTTTATTAATAAAATTTAACATATCTAAAGCATCGTTATCATTTTTTAATTCTATAAATCCATATTGTAAAAAATTATTTTTATTTTTTTTAGATTTAACAATTTTATAATAAATAATTTTTTTTATTTTTAATTTTTTTAAAATAAATTCTATCAAATTTTTAAATTCAATTTCAGTAAAATTTTTAGGTAAATTTTTAATACATAATTTATTTTTCTATTCTTTAAACATATTATTTTTTATTAATTTAATTTTTTTATTTATTACTTTTCTTTCATTATCTGTTACACAAATACTTTTTAATTCTTTTATATAATTTTCATTTTCTTCTAAATTTTCTTTAGTTAAGGCTTTAAATACTTCTAATTCTATATTATTGATAGTAATTTTAGTAAAATTAGACTAATTTGAAAATATTTTATCTATTATATCATTATTATAAAATTCTATAAAACAAGTACCTTTAAATTCTTCTGTTATAGAATTTTTAACTAAATTAATTTTTTTTATTTTTTTATAATTTTTTAATAAAGAATAAATATCTTTTTCAGTGAACATAGAAGGTAATCCTTTAATAAAAATTGTTTTTTTAATATTTTGTTTTTCTTGTTTAGGTTTTAACTAATCTTTATATTTACTATATAATGTTTTATTTAAAGAAAAATTTACATTTTTATTTTTTTTAATTAATTTAAAATATGAAATAATACAATGAGAAATATCAAAAAAATTCAAGAAATAAAATTTATAATTTTTTCACATTAGATCAAATTTATAATTTTTTAATAATTTTTCTAAAGATTTCAATAATTTTTCTTTATTTTTTTCTTTATTATTTCTTATTATTAATCTATTAAAATTAAATTTTTTAGAAATTAAAGAAATTTTATTAAAATTTTTATTTTTTTTTAATTTCTAATAAGCTTCTGTTAACTATTTTTTATTTTTAAAACATATTAAAGTATTATCAAAATTATTATTTTCTTCTAATCTAATAAAGAAACCATTATAAAGTAGTTTATATTTAATTTTTTCATTAAATAAATAATTTTCTAAATTTAAATTATTTTTATTATATGAAATGTCTATTACACTATGAAATTCATTAGAAATAATATTTGTCATTTAGTGCTTTTAATTCTATCTACAATTTAATAATTTTTGACAAATATTTTTATCTAATCCAATTTTATTAATATGAATATTTATTTCTTCTTCATTTAATACTAATAAAAAACAAAATTCTTTTAATAAATTAAATTTTTCGCTACAATTTTTAAATTTATTAAATTCTGTTATAGTATTTTTTAATAAATCTATATTAAAAATTAAAATTTCACCTCCTAATTTATTATATTTAAATAAAAATAAAATATTATAAATTTCTTTACATAGATTATATAATAATTCATTAATTTTTAAAGTATATTGATATATATCCTAAGAAAATATTTGTAAAATAAATCGTAATTGTTTTTCTATTTCTAAAAATTCATCTATCGGATCTTCATTGTTATTAATAAATATTTTTTTATTAATATTATTTAAATTATTAATAAAAAAAATTAATTGTTTATTAATAAATAAATTTATAATTTTATCTTCTGATTGATTTAATATAATTTTATTTTCAAAAATTATTATTTTAATATTTTCTTTATTTATTTTTTCATTTATATTAACTAATAAATCTTTATTTATAAAAAAAGATAATTTTTCATGAGTTTTTTTAAAAATTTTTATTATTTTAAAAGTATAAATATTTAATATTTCTATATTAATATTATCTAAATTTTTTTCAAATATATATAATCAAATATTAATTAAATCTATATAAACATTTCAAACAATATAAGAAATAAATAAAGTACTTATAATATAATATCATTCCGACTATTTATTTTTATATATTTTAGATATTTTTCTTATATATTCTAATGTTTTTTTTATTGAATTTTCTATTAAATTTGATTTTAAAATATAAATTATTCATATAGAAATAATTTTAATATCACCACATAATACCGATCATTCAAAAACTGTATATTTAATATTATATTTCTTTATACTAATTTGTTCATATTCATATTCTTTTGAAGATTGATTTACTATTAAAGTATTTTCTATTTTATTTAAAAATTTTTCTTTTATTTCTCCATCATAAAATAATTTTAATTTAGAAATTTCTTTATTTATATAAGTATTAAGAAATGGTGAAAATAAATTCTAAGTATATAAATTAATTTTATTTTTTATATCTAAATGAGTATGATCTAATATATAGTATATAATATTATAATTAAAATTTATAATATTATTATATAATAAATTAAAATTTATAATTTCATTTTTAAAAAAATCATTTGCAATTTTATTATAAATATGATTAATTAAATTTTTAAAAAAATATTTTTTTATTTTTTCTTCTATAAAAAGTGCATCTAATTCTTGTCTTAATAAAAAATAAAAATTTTCAAAATATAATTTTATTCTATCAGTATCATCTAAATTATGATAATTTTTAATTTTTAAAATTTTATCAATTTTTTCAAAAATTTTTTCCATATATAAATTAAATAATTTTTCAGATTTTTTTAACATACTATTAAAAATTAAATTTATTTTTTCTATATCATTTTCCTAATAAAAAAATAAAAATTTATCTAAAAGAATATTTTCTAATAAAATAAATAAATTTTCAAATGTACTCTCTCTTTGATCTATAGAAAATAAAATACAATATGAATTTAATAATTTATTAATTTTATAATCTAATTCCTTATTTTCATTAAAATCTTTTAATAAAATAAATAACTGAAAAAAATCCATAAATTTTTTCTTTCTTAATAAAACATTCTCTATAATTTCACTATTAATTTTTTGATATGATAATAATTCATTTAAATTATTATCATATAATTTTATTTTATTTATTATATTATTAATAAATTTATTATAATGTAATATTTTATCCTCATATGACTTATATATTATTTCTAATGTATGATTTAATTCCTTTATATTATTAAGAGTCTAATCATTTATATTCATTTTTTCTTTTATTTTATTATCTATTTCTTCAATAATATTAGAAAAATAACTATGTTCCATTATGTTTTCATCTATTTTAAAAATTATTTCTGTCAATTCTTCTCATACTTTCATTTTTATGTTCTTTTTATTTTGTAGTTTATTTTTCTTTTTAAGTTATATAAAAATAATTATGTATTTTATAGCAGGTGATATAGGAGGTACAAACTGTAGACTTATATTATGTGAACGTATAGAAAATAGTTATACAATAATTAAAAGAATCGATAGTCTATCTTCAAAATATAAATGTTTATCTTAGGTAATTAATCAATTTTTAGAAAAATATTGTAATGGTTATTCCATTAATACAGGTTCATTTTCAATAGCAGGAACAATAACTAATACTCATATATTTTGCCATAATTTAGGATGAAAAGATAATATAGAAGATGTAAAAAAACAATTAAATTTAAAAACAGTTTATTTATTAAATGATTTTAAAGCTATAGGTTACGGAATATTTGATTTAAAATCTGATGATTATATAATAATAAATGATAGTGGAGTAGAAAATAAAAATTCTCCCATGGTAGTATTAGGTGCAGGTACAGGATTAGGAGAATCCTTCTTAATACCAGTAGATAATAAATATATTTGTTATGCTACAGAAGGAGGCCATAAAAATTTTGGTGCAAGAGATACAATAGAATTAGAAATATTACAATATGCTCAAAAGAAATATGGAAAACATGTAAGTAATGAAAGATTCTTATCAGGTACAGGTATATCATTATTATATGATTTTTATCTACATAAAGGCCATAAAAAATCAATAAGTCATAATATAATTTCAAATAAAGATACAGAATATAATGATCCTAGTCTGATAACAAAATATTCTTTTCCTCCTGTTAATAATACTATCTGTAAATTAGTTGTAAATAAATTCTTAGATATTTATGCTTCAGAAACAAGTAACTTAGCATTACAATTTCTCTCATATGGTGGTATATACATAGCTGGTGGTATTTTATGAAAAATTATAAAAACTGCTGATTTTAATTCACTTTCAGATATTATTATTAGATTTAGAAAAAATTATTATGATAAAGTAAGAATGAACTCTATTTTACTATATATTAATGTCTATATTATAAAAAATCCAGATGTTGGTCTTTATGGTGCTGCTAGATACGTTATTCAAAATTTGTAAATAATTTATTTTTTAAAAATAAAAATCGTCATTTTGATTCTTTCATTTAGTATATTAAATTGGATATAATTTTTTATAAAAATATCAAAACACTAAAAACTAACATAAACTTTATATAATGTTTTTGATTATTTTTTTCTTCTTAAATCATATTCTTATGGAAAATTCAGTAGAAATGTGTGGTGTCTTAAAAAATGATAATTTAATAGTAGGTCTAAAAGATTGTATTAGAACCTCTAGTCAACTCCCTCCCTTCTGTTTTATTTTTGGTTTGGATTTAGATAAAATGAATATGTTTTTTATAATAAATCCCGAATCAATTAACATTAATAATCATCATGTTGATTTATCAGTAGAATTACCTAGATTAGATTATATAGAATCCATAGGCTATGATGTCTTATTCCATATACAAAATAAAAGATTAATAATTCCATTAAATAAATTATTACCCGAATTAGATAGTTTCTCATTAGAAATAATAAATCTAGAATGTGTTCAAGGTGCTTCTTTTAAAGGTAATCTTATCCTTAGATACAATACTATCCTTTCAATATCTGCTAAAGTCACCCTAGCTGAAGTTGTAGTTCCTTTAAATAATATAACAAGTAATGCTATAATAGATGCTTATAAATCTTCCCACTTATATAAATCACATACTCCAAGAACAAATGTAATAGAAGATCCTCCTAGCCCTAGATCTATTTCTAATAAATTAACTCCAGATTATGATTTTTCAGATGATCCTAATTATTATCAATATCAAAAAATAACAACATGACAAAGATACAAAATATTATTCATATTATTAATATTTATAATATGTATGTTATTCACATTCATAATATTTGTATCCATAAGAGAAAGAAAAAAGAAAAAACAAAAAAAGAAAAATAAAGAAATTTATCAAGCTATCGGTAGCGAAGACGAAATGGTTAATAAAAATAAAGATAAAAATAAAAATTTTACAGATTAATTAATTAAATTTATAAATTTATAAAAAATAATACTTAACCACAAAATATTTATGTATATTATTCCTAAAGAATATGAAAAAAGAATTCCTGTTTTTTTAAAATCCTTGTGACATATGCTTAGTCCTTCTGAATCTTGAATTAAAAATATTGTACAATGGTCAATAAATAATGAAAATAGTTTTTATATTAAAGATATTGATCTATTCCAATTAAAAGTATTGCCTTTATACTTCAATCATAATAAAATGTCATCTTTTCAACGTTCCCTTAATATATATAATTTTTTTAAAGATAAAAATCAACCATATGATTGCTTTCTTCACACATTATTAAATAAAAATAATTGAAAATCTCTATTAAATATAAAAAGAAAAAAAGCAAATGATACTCTTTCCTTTACTGATACATATATTATAACTAAAAAATTAGATGAGATTTCAAATAAATTTGATCTATTGACTAATAAAATAACCCAAGTAGAATATGCCAATGTAGAAAATTATAATTATACAAGAAAATTGGAAAATAAAATAGATAAATTAACTAATGAATTCTATAAAGTACTTTCCATCTTCTATAATCCTACTGATAAAAAAATTCCAGAAAAATTTTCATAGTTACAACCTCCCTATAAAACAATCTCTTTTATAAATGAAAATGAAAATAAATTAACATCTGAAGAAGATTATAATGATATATTATCATAGTATATAAATAAATAATCCTTATTCTTATCTTATTATATAAAAACATATATTTGAAAAATCTTTATTTTATCTTATTATATATAAAATCTTTATTCTTATCTTATTATATAAAAACATATATTTGAAAAATCTTTATTCTTATTAACTTTATTTTAAAAAAAATAAAAATAAAATTATTTGTAAAAGTTAAACTATCCTCTATTTCCCTATATTCTTACTGTTAAACCTCTAACTGCTCTCTTATATCCATATTCAATATCTTCATTATTAATCTTATATCTATTGTTTCTTACTGCATTCATTCCTGCTTCATAACAAATAATTTCTATATCTGCTGGAACAATCTTATCTGGTCTTTTAATAAATATATTAAGATCTACATCATCATCTAATGTCATCTTATTAAAATAAACTTGAAAAATTAATCTCTTCTATTTCTCATCTGGATATCCAAATTCTATTTTTCTATCTAATCTTCCTGGTCTTAATAAAGCACTGTCCAATGTATCAATTCTATTAGTAGCCATAATTATTTTAACATCTGATGCTTGATCAAATCCATCTATCTAATTTAATAACTCTAATAAAATTCTCTATACTTCTCTATCTGCTCCTGTATCTGAATCAAATCTCTTAGTACCTACTCCATCTATCTCATCTATAAATATAATAGAAGGTGCTCTTTCTCTAGCTAATCTAAAAATATCTCTTACCATCTTAGGACCTTCTCCTAAATATTTTTGTACAAATTCTGATGCTACAACATGAAAGAATGGAATTTTACACTAAGATGCAACTGCTCTTGCCATTAAAGTTTTACCTGTACCTGGTGGTCCATACATTAATACTCCTTTTGGAGGAACTATTCCTAATTGCGTATATAATTCTGGTTTTTTTAATGGTAATTCTAATGATTCTCTTATCTCTTGTTTCTATGAATCATATCCTCCTATGTCTTCATATGTGATATATTTAGATTCATTCTATAATTCTTTAGAACTTTTATTTGTTAACTATAACTCTATATTAATATCTGGTTTTAATACTTCTACTACAGCGCTACTTATTTTATGCACAGCTACTGCCATATTAGGTTTAATATGTTCTTTATTACATGTAGATAATATTCTAGTATAGAATAATTGAAGAGTAGTAGAGTGTATTATAACATATTTTTCATCTATTACTTCGGCTAATTGTGCCATATGTAATGGAACACTTTTAAATCTTTCTATTTCATGTATTATGTTAGACTTTTCATCAATAAGTGTCTTTTTAATCTTTTTTAATAATTTTTCTTTAAAATTCATTGCTTTTTTCTATAATTTAAGCTCTGAATATAAAATATAAGAATTATCATGTGTATATATTGTTGGAATATAATATCTGTCAGGAATTCTTTCAAATTCTTCTGGATTATTTCTTAAATTTTTTAATTTATCATATTTTATCATTTAAACTTTTGTGATAAAAATTATTTATTTAAAATCTTTCATTTGTATTTTTTTCATCTTCTGCATTTGAACTAAACAATTTACTGTATAAATTTTGAACTGTTCCTTGAATTGTTTCACTTGTTTTTGCTATATTTTCAGAAATAGCAAATTTTTTATCTATATTTTGAACATTTGATCTTACAGTATCAAATATTTTTTTATTTAAAGTTAATGAATAATTATAACAGTTGAAAATATCTTCTTGAAAACTTGGAAATCTTATTTGTTGCATATCTTTAATATATACTAATAAAGTTTTATCTGATACAAGTAATTCATAAGGAGTAATTGAGTTTTGAATATTGAATCAATTAATTTCTTGATCTGTTATTATTAAAAATTCTACTTTAGAATAATCCTTATTAAAAATTCTATATATTTTATTAATTTTTATATCTCTTATTTGTATCAAATTTCCTAATTCTTCTTTAATAGTATGTTCTATTGTGTCTAAGAATGTTATCGGATTATCTATTTCTTCATTTATCATTATTTGACAGTATAATATTTTACTATAATCTGAAACTATTATAGGATGTTTTTGTTGTATTGTTTCTATAAATTCTTTGAAATTTGCAGGAGTTATTTTTTCTAAAAAACTATCTTTTGTTCTTTCTATTAATTTAAGATCATCTTTAGTTCAAACAGGAAGCATGAAGACAGATAATCTTATATCTTGTATTAAAAGAATAGTTTGAGATATTGTAAGGCTAATATTATTATTAGAATAACAATTGAATATATTAATGATAGCAGAAGGTGAAGGTTGAACATTATTTTTAGTATCTTTTATTATGGATGATAAAAATAGTATTCTTTGTCTTTCTTCTTCAGAATAATTTGTAAATATATGTTTCATTTTTGTGTTATATTACGGAATTTAAATTTATGATTTTTATAACAATTATAATAATTTTAATAAGAAAAAATTTAAGTAATAGTAATGATGAAGTGAATAATATATTATTTACATATTTAGATTAGAGTTGTGAGTAGAATATAATGAGTTTTTCTGTTATGGAGTAGATTAGAGAAAATATTATAAATAAAAAGAATATTGAGAAATAGAGTACATGAATAAACGGTGAATATAATTTAGAGGTTATAAGGAATAATTCTATTCCTGAGTGAATAAATTATAAGGGATTAAAGTTTAAAAGCTGTGATCATTTATATGGAAATTATTTAAGAGAAGTATAGGGAATAGTAGATATTGAGAGTATAGTGAGAGTAAAATATTTAAGATTCTGTGTATAGTCTGAGATGATATTAAATGTTAATATAAAGCATTAGAAAGAGGTTTTAAAGATGAATAATAAGGGAGATATGGATGTAGAGTATTTATATAGTTTATTTTTATATGGAAAATATTCGAATGAAGAAGGGAAAAAATAGGAATTATTTATAAAATAGTAGTATTAGGAGATGTATAATAAGATAGCTAATAGTTAGAGTAGAAGAAGGCAAAAGGGTATAATTGATTAGGAGATGTTTATGGGTAAAGAATTTACATTTAGAGATTTAAAATATTTAAATGAGATATCAGAAGATGAATAGTTATAGAAATTTAAAGGAGTTTGTAATATATTATTAAAGGGATTAAAGGGAGTTAGTAAAATTGTATTAAAAGAATTAATAACTATAGGGATAGGAGCTATTATATTATTTGATATGGGAAAATGTGGAGTTAATATGGAAGAAATAAGAGTAAGTAGTAGTAAGAAGGAATTACCGTATGAATCTTCTATTAGTTAGAGATATTTAATAAATTTTTAGATAATAGATTATTTAAAAGTCATGGATGGGATAATAGGATATAAGATAATAAGAAATTTATCTGTTACAGATATGATGAAGATAGTTAATAAGATTCCTATATTATGTAGAGTATAGGTAAATTAGTTAATGTATTATTAGAAGGGAATTTATAGATATTAGTTTGAATAGAATGAGTCTTTATATATGTATTTTATATTAGCGGGATATGAGTATAAGTATGATTAGAATAAGATTACATGAAAATTAATTAATAGTATGGGTGAAATTAGATATAATGAGAATATAGGAATAGAGGATAATTATATATTAATAGAGGAGACATTATTAAATATAGGGGAGTCTTTTTTAGGAGGAGAGATTATAATATTGCATCCTGAGATGGAATATAATTAAATAAATTTTTTTCAATTAAATATTTTCAATTTATTTACTGTAGGCCGGAGTCGAACCGACTATGTTTCAGCTTGAATGAAATGTCTTAGCCGTTTGACTACTACAGCTTATAATTAATTAATTAAATTTTGGGTATTTACTAAATCTTGATATAAATTGAACAATTCTTCATTATTAGATTTTAGAGATATTTCGTTATTAATTATATAATTTTTAACGTTTATTCAAGAGTTTTCATTTTGATCTCGATTAGTATCTTTTTTATTTTTTATAAAATAATTTTTTAAATTTTTTATATTAGTTTCTATTTCATCTTTTATTTTAATATGTTTTTTTATTGAATCATTTTCCAATATTTTTCAGCCTTCAATTTCTTGATTTTTTAATTCTTGAATTTTTTCATTAAAATTTATTGGTTTGAATTCTATTATTGGATGATTTATTATTGTTAAATCATATAAAATTTGTTCTTCTTTAGTATAATTTGTCATCATTATTAGTATTATTAATATTTTTTTAGTGTTATTATGAATGAATATGAATGTCAACATATTTGATATTTATTAATTGTAATATCAACAATAATTTTAATATTATCTTGTATTTGAATATTTTATTTTTTTTATGAAATAATGGGGAATAAATTTATTATAAAATAGGAAGATAATCTTGAAATGGTATTTATTAGAGAAGAGGATATAGAATATTCAGGATTAAATAGTTTAGAGAACTATGGATTAGTATAGATTAATAATGAGAATGATATGGAGGTAATATATTCGGATGTTTATAATGAAGAGGATGGATTAGAAGATATTAATAATGAGTAAAATAGGATATATTAAAAGAAGGATATAATAGGTATAAAACAGGATTTAAATTTTATTTTTTTATATTGAAATAAACGAATATGGAAATATTAACAATTTTTAAAATTTTTTTATTTATAATTTATATTGGGAGTTTTATAATTATTTTAGGAGAAACTTTATATAATTTTTATATTATGAATAGAAATATAGAGTATGAATAGTAGATAGATATGATAGAAGAGTATATAATAATAATTGAAGATGAGTAGTAGAATATAATGATTTAGGAAGTATTAGATAATGATAGTAATTAGGAAGAAGAATTTATATATAATAGTTAGGAAAAGAAGTTTAAGAGTGATTAAATATATTATTTATAAATTTTTATTGTTTATTATATTTAAAATAATATTTAAATGATAGAAATATCGTTTAATTTATTTTATTTATAATTAATTTTAGGGTTAATATAAATAATGTATTTAGGAATATAAAAGAAATATTAAGATTAATCTTTTTTATTATATTATATATTAGATTTATTCAATAAATAAAGATAATAATTAGTTAAATTATTTTGAAAAAGATAATATGTATGATAATATAAAAATTTTAACTATTATATATATTTTAAAGGATTATGTTTCATTTTTACTAGATAAGGGTAAATCTTATTTAATATTTTATATATAAAATAAATAAGAAAATATTTAGTAGAAGATAGAGATATTTTTTTATTATATTTAAAATCAAAAATACTTATATGGTTTATTTTAATTATTTCTGAATTCAAAGACTATGAGTATGAATATATAGTTAGGGTTATAAAAGAAGTTATGAATGAAAAATTAACTTATTATATAAACGAAACAAAAAATATATGACTTTTTTGAACAACTAGATGAAATGTGTAAAGAAGAATATAAATTTTTATAGTAAAATAAAAAATTTAAATTCAATAGATAATCTTCATAGAATAAGATAGTATTTTTATTTAATAATAGAGTAATATTATAGAGAATAAAAGTTTTTTTTAAAGTCTATTAAAAGGAGATATATATTGATTAGATAAAATATATCAATAAAATTTATATAAAAAAATAAATTTATTTTTATAGAATAATTGAAATTAGATATATAGTAGTTAATTTATAGGATTTAAAAAATATACTATTTTTAAAATTTATAAAGATATGGATAGTCAAAATATCAATGAACTTAATCATATAATAGATTATATATTAACAGTTAGTTAATAAAAAAATATCATATTATTTAAATATATTATTATATATTTTCATAGTATTATAAGTTTGATAATATCATTTATTTACTATATAATTTTTCATAATAAAAATTATACTCTAAATCAAGTCAAATATAGATGACTATATTAATAATATATATTAGTTCAATAAGATAATAAATATATTTCTATATATAAGAAGTAACAAGCTCTACATAGATAACACTTATATAATATCAATTTATACAAGTATTAACAAAACATAAATTTAATATTAACATCTATAGACTTTACTTATATATTCTAAATTTTTAAAATATATATATTTATTGTCTAATAATCTTAATGGATAAAAAATAAAAAAAATTAGTTTAATAAAAATAAAAATTTAATATATAAAATAATGGATAAAAAAAAATAAAAAATAACATTAATTAGAAACTGAATAATTAATGGATAAAAAAAATAAAAACAATAATGAATTATATTATAAAAGTAATATTTTTTATTATAAGACAAGTATTTATATAAAATAAAAAAATATATTTTAATAATAAATTAGATTAAATAATTTTATAAATTTTTAAAACTTTCATTTAGTTATTTTTTTATACACATAACTTAAATATATATATATATATATATATATATTTAAGGCAACGTACCTATCACTACAGACCGTAATCTCAATGATTCAGCATGTTTTCTTACTCTTATCCAGGACTACAATATCAGGGAACATTATGTGATATAAACTATTCATCTGATAATCTCTTTATCAGTCTAAATAGGGTATCTCATAATATTTTCACATTACCATTCACTGACGCTAGGACAGATTCCGATAATGATCAAATTCAGTACGAGCAGTTGCAAGATGATATTTCTTTGCTAGATTAAAATGAATTAATCTAGCAACATCATTAGTGGCCTCTTCTTATACTGATTTCCTGTACGAGCGGTGCATCTGACAGCAATCGCCTCTATGGTTTGAGGATGATTATTACACTACACCTTTTCTAGTATAGTCGTCTACCTAATGTATCCTAAGCAAGGTTATTAAAGCCTCTTCCCTAGGGACCATTTTTCGGTTGATGAAAGCATCCTATAGATGTCTTAAAATCATTAGCAGCCGATAGGCTACACCTCCCATAAGTACTCTATTTCTACATTACACCTTGACTATACTACTATAAAGGTTGAGGTTGATACCATTGAGATATTTCATAAGTTTTCTTTAGGATAGCCTATAATATACTCAAGAGAAATTCCTTTCGATTTTCTCCGTCCTAGTATGTTTCTATCTCCTAATTAATCTTATGAACTAGAAGTCTCTAAACTAGGAACCATTCTCATCATCTATTGAATAGAGACTAAAACCACGACCACCAAATCTTCTCTTTAAATACAACCGCTCTATTGAAGAAGTTTGGTAATGGAACTATATTCCATTAATATCTTCCTAGTCTAAACATCTATCTTCTTAAGATCCGACTCCATTCCAATTAACTATACCGAATGAATACTAAAAAAGGCTTCCAGCTAAGGTGTTTATGGCTTCAACCATATTCCTACCATTAAGTTTAGTTAATGTAAGCTTCCTCACTCTTTTAAAATATTCATCCGGTTAGTTGAATTTTAATGGTCCTTATCCTATATAGGGCTTTCCTACATGCCTAGATATTTATACTAGGAGGATATTGGTAGATCCTTTAGGGCCTACCACCGTGTATTTAAAGATGAATTTTCTTTAGTGAGTAGTAACTACATTTTGTCCTGTTAATAATAAGCCCAATAGTTGCAGCTTCTTCTATAAATACAGAGGATAGATTATTTAACTATTCTGCGCTGTCTGACATGATTTTCATGTCATCCATGAAGAGGAAATGATTCTATCATTTTCACCCTTCAGGGTGCTAGATTCATTTTTCTACTCACTGCATTCATGCCACTGACAAATAACAGTGGGAGATAATGAATCACCTTGCAACACCTCCCACAGCCTAGTTTAATCTATCCCTGGAAACAGAACTTTTATTTGCTAAAAAGATGTAAAGATATTTTTCACATCCCCATTAGTTTCTTTAAATGACAGTAACATTGTTACTGCTAACTCCTAAATGTTCAAGTTCCTGTATTATAGAAGAGTGTTTAATAGAGTCATATTGCTTTCTAAACATCGTAATAGCCACATGAATAGCCTTTCGACTATTCTTATGTTTATCACAGATGTTTTTTTGAAAGTAATAAACTCTCTAAACACCCTAGACCACCTTTACGGCAGCTTTTGGTTAGGTTCTAATTTGGAACCAATATCCAGACTTAATTTTGTAGCCAAAATTTTAGTGAATAACTTTATACTAAGCATTTAGCAAAGTTATTGGTCTAAAATTTTTAGGATCTGCGGTGTCTCCACCTTATGAAATAAGAGAGTTTTACCTCTACAAATCCAAGCTGGAATTAAGTCTGACTACGTAGTCACTCATTGAAAACCTATCTCAAAGGTTCCTAAAGAGCCCGAAGGTTTTATATAGTAGTTATATATTCTATCCTCACCCACTGCCTTCCAAGCTGACAAGCTCTTTACGGCACCTTCAAACTCCTTTTCAGTTATGTACCATGTCATATCCTACGAAGATGATTTGGCAATCCTAGAGGTATATGCTACGATTTATAAATTCCTTCCCAAAATACCTTCGTCTCTTAATGTTAACTTGAATTTCTTCATTAACATCCCAAAGAGTTTTAAGTTACCTTGACGTACATTAGTACATGGTAAAATAAACCCCTTTAGTCTCGAAAAGGTGGTTTTGAGGCATAGAATTCCTAAGAGTTCTTTTCTGCATGCTCCCTTTTCGAGTGTGATTGATCTTCACCTTACACTCAATTTCTCCTTCTAATCACACACGATCATCAGCAGCTTCTTCATTGGAGGTCACAATGTCCTCCAATGATTCAGTCTGGTGTGATTCTCTCTTAGGTGAGTTTAACTTTGTGGAGTGTCTTTTGTAAGGAGTTGAGAATAATCCACCCAATTGGACAAAGGATCTCTTGGTGGGTTTGGTCTTACGCACCAACAACCTAAATAGATGACCTGGACTTAGTACCATTTATAATATCCCTTGTAAATGATACCATTGGATGTAAGTTAGATGTAATTGACAACTCTATAGAGAAGTTATCCTTATCTAAAGCCTTAATCTCATCAGAGGCTAATAGAGGTCATGGCATCATTTATCTTTTTTGAAATGATGTCATACCTTCCACTGAGCTAATCGAGCCTTAATAGATTTTCACGAGCTTCGATGTCAGACATCTAATCTCATGAGTTCTCTATCTTAGCAAGGAGTCTAAGACGTACGTCGGAGGTTGGATGTTGATATTGGACATCAACACCCACATGTGATTTTAATTAGTACCACATGGCGGATGTGTTCTGGCTGATTGGGATAGACTAATCACCATCCCTATCAGTTTTTTCTCCTCTTATTGGAGGAGGTTCGAACTGGCCTTCCCGTCATCATATGAGGATGACATAGGGTAGAGTTTTATAGGGCTTGATTCCACCACCCCCTATTTAGGAAGGTCCTAATACAAGAGTCTTGAGGGAACCTACTCGTAATTAGTGGTGGAACTGCCATTAGAAACATTTAAAAACTGAGGTATTAAAAATAGTAGTAGTAATAAGGGTTGATCGGTTCGAAGACTTATTACTATCAGTTGTAAACAAAGGAGGATCTGTCTCAACTCCTTTATTCTTCTCAGTCTTAGACTAGGACTATCCCTCCTGATGGGTCCCTTCCTTCCTTCTTCCCATTTCTGGGTCGAAGGAAGTGCTTTTATGGGAAAATTTCGAATTTACATTCTAATCATTTTCCATGTTTGTGTTCATATATATATATTATGTAGAATAAAAAGTTGATATAATTTTTAAATTTATGTTTTGTTAATACTTGTATAAATTGATATTATATAAGTGTTATCTATGTAGAGCTTGTTACTTCTTATATATAGAAATATATTTATTATCTTATTGAACTAATATATATTATTAATATAGTCATCTATATTTGACTTGATTTAGAGTATAATTTTTATTATGAAAAATTATATAGTAAATAATAGTATAGAAAGTATTTATTTCTATTAGATACTAATAGTTTTTATAAAATATGATTATATTAGATGTTAATTATATTTTAATTGATTTAATATTTAATTAATTTTTTTAAATTTATGTTTTATTAATAATTATTATATTTTAAAGGGATTGTAAAAAAATTCTTTAAAGTTGACTAATTTTTTATTTTATATAAATTTTTAAATATTCTTAAAAAAATTTATCATTAATAATATATTGAGTATATCATATAATATATTACTTTTATATATATTCAACTGAGCTAAATTTAGTTTCATATAAATATAAAATATTTCTTAATTAAAATTATTAAAAAAAGAGTATAAAAAAAAATAAATTAATTTTAATAATCTTATTTAATATTTTATATTAACTTTGATATATTTAACTAAATTTTTATTGTATTTTTAGATTTAATTTTTGCTAATAATTCTTATTTATGTAATGAACATTCAAAAATTAAAATATCTTTATCAATATTATAATATAATCTCTTTAATATTTTTTAGATCATCTCTATATTAGATGAACATTAGTATTAGTAATACTTAAAAAATTTATTCATTTGATATTTTCTTTATTTTTTCCTATAAATTTTAATATATTATTATAATTATATTTTATTTAAAAATATCTTTAGTTTTATCTATTTATAAATAACTCTTTCTTTATAATTCTTCTAATTATAAATTTAGATAAATTAAAACTATTTATATTTATTTTAATATTAGCTATTATATATATTTTATAGTTTTTATTAGAAAAAATATTTTCACATAATAATTATAATTTTGAATAGTATTTATTAGATTTTTTAATTAATATTATATGTATTAAAATTATACAATATTATAATTTTTTATTAAGTGTAATTATATATAAAAATATAATATAATATAATATATTGAATTATTATATTTTCTATCTTTATTTTTTATTTATTATTCGCTTTATTATCTAATTATTTTTTTTGATTTTTTTATTGTTATCTTATTTTTACAAAGTCTATATTCTATTATTTTAATATTAAAAATTATATAAACTTTATATTTATATAAATATCATACATAATTAATATGAAATGAAACAACGAAAAAAAAAATTTAAAATTCAAAATATTGACAACAATAATAATTTTTATTATTATTTTAATTTTCATAATTACTTTAATCATAGTTTTTAAACATAGAAAAAAACCAATTAAAATTTATGAAGAATTTAATTATAATGAAATAAATCTATATAGAAATAAATATATTTTAATAAATGAATATTTTATGTCTTATTTTAATAATAATGAATATGAGGAATTGATTAGAATTTATTTTATTAAAGATTTTTTCCTGATGAAAAAGAATTTTATAGAAACAATAATAGAAACAATAAAAACTATTGAAGATATATATCAAAATAAAAATCAAGAATTAAAAAAGAAATAGAATTATGTAAAAATTTACATCTAAAATATTTAAATTATATATAGAAATATGAAAAATAAAAAATAGATAAAGATATGATAGAATGAAGATATAATTGAATGGAAAAATATTTTTGTTTTTTTAAAAAATAATAAATTAGCTTAATAAAATAAAAAAGATTATTTAATTAATGAAAAAAATATAATGAGTCTATTAGGAAAGTATTGTATGGAAAAAATTAGATAGTATTAAAAATATTTTATATTAGAATTAAATATATTATAATTTAGAATTAGATAATATTAATAATAATATTTTATTAAAAACAAGAAAAAATAAAACAATAGATAGATAGATAATAGATTATATTATTACTAGAAAATATATATTTACAGATTATTATGGGATTATTACAAATTAAGAGTTATATATTATGATTGATTATGACAAAATACTGGAATATTTAAATTTTCATATAGCTGTTTTTTTTTGCTTTTTATCAAGACATATTGAAAAATTTATATTGTTATAGAATTATTAAAAATAGATAAAGATAATTGAAAATCAATACAAATATCTGATTTTAATAATTTAGATATAACAATAAAAGATGAAAATAATATATAGGATGAAATAATAAATTATTTAGAACATTTAGTATAATAATTATAAGGATTTATTTAATAAACTTAAAATAATAGAAAGAAATTTATGGAACAAATTTATGAAAAAATTTCCTGAAAAAGAATTATGATATGATTTATATTATGAAATATCTGAAGAAATTAAAAAGAATATCTTAATAATATATCAAAAATATTATTTGATATTGATGAAATAATATATATAATTCAAGAATTATATATAGAAAAATCTAATATTGAAAAAAAATTTATAATAACATATAAAAAAAAATTAATTAAATATTTAATTTTACGCAAAAATATATATTTTAAGAAAAAAACATAAATTTAAAAAATAAAAAATGATAGAAGATAATTATATCATACATAATTAATATGAAATGAAACAACGAAAAAAAATTTAAAATTCAAAATATTAACAACAATAATAATTTTTATTATTATTTTATTTTTTCATAATTACTTTAATCATAGTTTTTAAACATAGAAAAACCAATTAAAATTTATGAAGAATTTAATTATAATGAAATAAATCTATATAGAAATAAATATATTTTAATAAATGAATATTTTATGTCTTATTTTAATAATAATGAATATGAGGAATTGATTAGAATTTATTTTATTAAAGATTTTTTCCTGATGTAAAAGAATTTTTATAGAAACAATAAAAAGAAACAATAAAACTATTGAAGATATATATCAAAATAAAAAATCAAGAATTAAAAAGAAATAGAATTATGTAAAAATTTACATCTAAAATATTTAAATTATATATAGAAATATGAAAAATAGAAATAGAAATAGATATAATAGAATGAAGATATAATTGAATGGAAAAATATTTTTTTGTTTTTTATAAAAATATAATAAATTAGCTTAATAAAATAAAAAAAGATTATTTAATTAATGAAAAATATAATGAGTCTATTAGAAAGTATTGTATGGAAAAATTAGATAGTATTAAAAATATTTTTATATTAGAATTAAATATATTATACTTAGAATTAGATAATATTAATAATAATATTTTATTAAAAACAAGAAAAAATAAAACAATAGATAGATAGATAATAGATTATATTATTACTAGAAATTATATATTAATAAATTATTATCAACTTAATAAAAATATTAATTCATATGATTGATTATGAGAAAATACTGGAATATTTAAATTTTCATATAGCTGTTTATTTTTTGCTTTTTTATCAAGACATATTGAAAAAATTTATATTGTTATAGAATTATTAAAAATAGATAAAGATAATTGAAAATCAATACAAATATCTGATTTTAATAATTTAGATATAAATAAATATAAAAGATGAAAATAATATATAGGATGAAATAATAATTATTTAAATATTAGTATAATAATTATAAGGATTTATTTAATAAAATTAAAATAATAGAAAAGAAATTTATGGAACAAATTTATGAAAAATTTCCTGAAAAGAATTATGATATGATTTATATTATGAAATATCTGAAGAAATTAAAAAGAATATATTAATAATATATCAAAAAATATTATTTGATATTGAAAAATAATAAATATAATTCAAGAAATATATATAGAAAAATCTAATATTGAAAAAAAAAAAATTATATAAATAATTTAAAAAAAATTAATTAAATATTTAATTTTACGCAAAAATATATTTTAAGAAAAAAAACATAAATTTAAAAAATAAAAATGATAGAAGATAATTATATCATACATAATTAATATGAAATGAAACAACAAAAAAAAAAATTTAAAATTCAAAAATATTAACAACAATAATAATTTTATTATTATTTTAATTTTCATAATTACTTTAATCATAGTTTTAAACATAGAAAAAACCAATTAAAATTTATGAAGAATTTAATTATAATGAAATAAATCTATATAGAAATAAATATATTTTAATAAATGAATATTTTATGTCTTATTTTAATAATAATGAATATGAGGAATTTATTAGAATTTATTTTATTAAAGATTCTTTTCCTGATGAAAAAGAATTTTTTATAGAAACAATAAAAGAAACAATAAAAACTATTGAAGATATATATCAAAAATAAAAATCAAGAATTAAAAAAAAGAAATAGAATTATGTAAAAATTACATCTAAAATATTTAAATTATATATAGAAATATGAAAAAAAAAAATAGATAAAGATATGATAGAATGAAGATATAATTGAATGGAAAAATATTTTTTTGTTTTTTATAAAAATATAATAAATTAGCTTAATGAAATAAAAAACGATTATTTAATTAATGAAAAATATAATGAGTCTATTAGAAAGTATTGTATAGAAAAATTAGATAAAGTCAAAAAATATTTTTATATCAGAATTAAATATATTATACTTAGAATTAGATAATATTAATAATAATATTTTATTAAAAACAAGAAAAAATAAAACAATAGATAGATAGATAATAGATTATATTATTACTAGAAATTATATATTAATGGGATTATTATCAACTTAATAAAAAATATAATAATTCATAATGATTGATTATGAGAAAATACTGAATATTTAAATTTTCATATAGCTGTTTATTTTTTGCTTTTTTATCAAGACATATTGAAAAAATTTATATTGTTATAGAATTATTAAAAATAGATAAAGATAATTGAAAATCAATACAAATATCTGATTTTAATAATTTAGATATAACAATAAAAGATGAAAATAATATATAGGATGAAATAATAAATTATTTAGAACATTTTATATAATAATTATAAGGATTTATTTAATAAAATTAAAATAATAGAAAAGAAATTTATGGAACAAATTTATGAAAAATTTCCTGAAAAAGAATTATGATATGATTTATATTATGAAATATCTGAAGAAATTAAAAAAGAATATCTTAATAATATATCAAAAATATTATTTGATATTGATAAAATAATAAATACAATTCGAGAATTATATATAGAAAAATCTAATATTGAAAAAAAAATTTATAATAACATTTAAAAAAAATTAATTAAATATTTAATTTTACGCAAAAAATATATAATAATTAAATATTTAATTTTACGCAAAAATATATTTTTAAGAAAAACATAAATTTAAAAATAAAAATGATAGAAGATAATTATATCATACATAATTAATATGAAATGAAACAACAAAAAAAGAAATTTAAAATTCAAAATATTAACAACAATAATAATTTTTATTATTATTTTAATTTTCATAATTACTTTAATCATAGTTTTTAAACATAGAAAAAAACCAATTAAAATTTATGAAGAATTTAATTATAATGAAATAAATCTATATAGAAATAAATATATTTTAATAAATGAATATTTTATGTCTTATTTTAATAATAATGAATATGAGGAATTTATTAGAATTTATTTTATTAAAGATTTTTTCCTGATAAAAAGAATTTTTATAGAAACAATAATAGAAACAATAAAAACTATTGAAGATATATATAAAAAATAAAAATCAAGAATTAAAAAAAAAGAAATAGAATTATGTAAAAATTTACATCTAAAATATTTAAATTATATATAGAAATATGAAAAAATAAAAATAGATAAAGATATGATAGAATGAAGATATAATTGAATGGAAAAATATTTTTTTGTTTTTCATAAAAATATGATAAATTAGCTTAATGAAATAAAAAACGATTATTGAATTAATGAAAAATATAATGAGTCTATTAGAAAGTATTTTATAGAAAAATTAGATAAACTTTCAAATGTTTTCATATCAGAATTAAATATATTATACTTAGAATTAGATAATATTAATAATAATATTTTATTAAAAACAAGAAAAAATAAAACAATAGATAGATAGATAATAGATTATATTATTACTAGAAATTATATATTTAAATTATTATCAACTTAATAAAAATTTAGAGTTATATATTATGATTGATTATGACAAAATACTGGAATATTTAAATTTTCATATAGCTGTTTTATTTTTTTTTTATCAAGACATATTGAAAAATTTATATTGTTATAGAATTATTAAAATAGATAAAGATAATTGAAAATCAATACAAATATCTGATTTTAATAATTTAGATATAATAATAAAAGATGAAAATAATATATAGGATGAAATAATAAATTATTTAGAACAATAGTATAATAATTATAAGGATTTATTTAATAAAATGAAAATAATAGAAAAGAAATTTATGGAACAAATTTATGAAAATTTCCTGAAAAAGAATTATGATATGATTTATATTATGAAATATCTGAAGAAATTAAAAAAGAATATCTTAATAATATATCAAAAATATTATTTGATATTGATGAAATAATAAATACAATTCGAGAATTATATATAGAAAAATCTAATATTGAAAAAAAATTTATAATAACATTTAAAAAAATTAATTAAATATTTAATTTTACGCAAAAATATATAATAATTAAATATTTAATTTTACGCAAAAATATATTTTTAAGAAAAAACATAAATTTAAAAAATAAAAATGATAGAAGATAATTATATCATACATAATTAATATGAAATGAAACAACAAAAAAAGAAATTTAAAATTCAAAATATTAACAACAATAATAATTTTTATTATTATTTTAATTTTCATAATTACTTTAATCATAGTTTTTAAACATAGAAAAAAACCAATTAAAATTTATGAAGAATTTAATTATAATGAAATAAATCTATATAGAAATAAATATATTTTAATAAATGAATATTTTATGTCTTATTTTAATAATAATGAATATGAGGAATTGATTAGAATTTATTTTATTAAAGATTTTTTCCTGATGAAAAAGAATTTTTTATAGAAACAATAATAGAAACAATAAAAACTATTGAAGATATATATCAAAATAAAAATCAAGAATTAAAAAAAGAAATAGAATTATGTAAAAATTTACATCTAAAATATTTAAATTATATATAGAAATATGAAAAAATAAAAATAGATAAAGATATGATAGAATGAAGATATAATTGAATGGAAAAATATTTTTTTGTTTTTTATAAAAATATAATAAATTAGCTTAATGAAATAAAAAACGATTATTTAATTAATGAAAAATATAATGAGTCTATTAGAAAGTATTGTATGGAAAAATTAGATGAAATTCAAAATATTTTTTTATTAGAATTAAATATATTATACTTAGAATTAGATAATATTAATAATAATATTTTATTAAAAACAAGAAAAAATAAAACAATAGATAGATAGATAATAGATTATATTATTACTAGAAATTATATATTAATAAATTATTATCAACTTAATAAAAATATTAATAATTCATATGATTGATTATGAGAAAATACTGGAATATTTAAATTTTCATATAGCTGTTTATTTTTTGCTTTTTTATCAAGACATATTGAAAAAATTTATATTGTTATAGAATTATTAAAAATAGATAAAGATAATTGAAAATCAATACAAATATCTGATTTTAATAATTTAGATATAACAATAAAAGATGAAAATAATATATAGGATGAAATAATAAACAAGTTAAATATTTTATACAATAATTATAAGGATTTATTTAATAAACTTAATATAATAGAAAAGAAATTTATGGAACAAATTTATGAAAAATTTCCTGAAAAAGAATTATGATATGATTTATATTATGAAATATCTGAAGAAATTAAAAAAGAATATATTAATAATATATCAAAAATATTATTTGATATTGATAAGATAATAAATACAATTCGAGAATTATATATAGAAAAATCTAATATTGAAAAAAAATTTATAATAACATTTAAAAAAATTAATTAAATATTTAATTTTACGCAAAAATATATTTTTAAGAAAAAACATAAATTTAAAAAATAAAAATGATAGAAGATAATTATATCATACATAATTAATATGAAATGAAACAACAAAAAAAGAAATTTAAAATTCAAAATATTAACAACAATAATAATTTTTATTATTATTTTAATTTTCATAATTACTTTAATCATAGTTTTTAAACATAGAAAAAAACCAATTAAAATTTATGAAGAATTTAATTATAATGAAATAAATCTATATAGAAATAAATATATTTTAATAAATGAATATTTTATGTCTTATTTTAATAATAATGAATATGAGGAATTTATTGAAATTTTATTAACTGAATCTTTATCTTTTAGTAAAATAATAGTTTTAATAGAAAATGCAATAAAAACTATTGAAGATATATATCAAAATAAAAATCAAGAATTAAAAAAAGAAATAGAATTATGTAAAAATTTACATCTAAAATATTTAAATTATATATAGAAATATGAAAAAATAAAAATAGATAAAGATATGATAGAATGAAGATATAATTGAATGGAAAAATATTTTTTTGTTTTTTATAAAAATATAATAAATTAGCTTAATGAAATAAAAAACGATTATTTAATTAATGAAAAATATAATGAGTCTATTAGAAAGTATTGTATAGAAAAATTTAAAAGTATTAAAAATATTTTTATATCAGAATTAAATATATTATATTCAGAATTAGATAACATTAATAATAATATTTTATTAAAAACAAGAAAAAATAAAACAATAGATAGAAATATAATAGATTATATTCTTACTAGAAATTATATATTTATGGATTATTATCAAATTAATAATATTGATTCATATGATTGATTATGAGAAAATTATGAATTATTAAAATTTTAGTATAGCTGTGAATTTTACGCATTTTATTTAATGCATATTGAAAAAACTCATATTATCATAGAATTATTAAAAATAGATAGAGATAACTGAAAATCAATACAAATATCTGATTTTGATAATTTAGATATAACTATAAATATAAAAGATGAAAATAATATATAGGATGAAATAATAAATTATTTAGAACAATAGTATAATAATTATAAGGATTTATTTAATAAAATGAAAATAATAGAAAAGAAATTTATGGAACAAATTTATGAAAAATTTCCTGAAAAAGAATTATGATATGATTTATATTATGAAATATCTGAAGAAATTAAAAAAGAATATTCTTTATATATTATATTAATAGCACCATGTAATTTTGAAAAATTAATATATATAATTCAACAAATATATATAAAAAATCTAATATTGAAAAAAATTATAATAACATATAAAAATAATAATTAAATATTTAATTTTACGTAAAAATATATTTTTAAGAAAAAACATAAATTTAAAAAATAAAAATGATAGAAGATAATTATATCATACATAATTAATATGAAATGAAACAACGAAAAAAAAAATTTAAAATTCAAAATATTGACAACAATAATAATTTTTATTATTATTTTAATTTTCATAATTACTTTAATCATAGTTTTTAAACATAGAAAAAAACCAATTAAAATTTATGAAGAATTTAATTATAATGAAATAAATCTATATAGAAATAAATATATTTTAATAAATGAATATTTTATGTCTTATTTTAATAATAATGAATATGAGGAATTGATTAGAATTTATTTTATTAAAGATTTTTTTCCTGATGAAAAAGAATTTTTTATAGAAACAATAAAAGAAACAATAAAAACTATTGAAGATATATATCAAAATAAAAATCAAGAATTAAAAAAAGAAATAGAATTATGTAAAAATTTACATCTAAAATATTTAAATTATATATAGAAATATGAAAAAATAAAAATAGATAAAGATATGATAGAATGAAGATATAATTGAATGGAAAAATATTTTTTTGTTTTTTATAAAAATATAATAAATTAGCTTAATGAAATAAAAAACGATTATTTAATTAATGAAAAATATAATGAGTCTATTAGAAAGTATTGTATGGAAAAATTAGATGAAATTCAAAATATTTTCATATCAGAATTAAATATATTATACTTAGAATTAGATAATATTAATAATAATATTTTATTAAAAACAAGAAAAAATAAAACAATAGATAGATAGATAATAGATTATATTCTTACTAGAAATTATATATTTATGGATTATTATCAAATTAATAAAAATATTAATAATTCATATGATTGATTATGAGAAAATACTGGAATATTTAAATTTTCATATAGCTGTTTATTTTTTGCTTTTTTTTCAAGACATATTGAAAAAATTTATATTGTTATAGAATTATTAAAAATAGATAAAGATAATTGAAAATCAATACAAATATCTGATTTTGATAATTTAGATATAATAATAAAAGATGAAAATAATATATAGGATGAAATAATAAATTATTTAGAACAATAGTATAAGATTTATAAAACTTTATTTAATAAAATTAATATAATAGAAAAGAAATTCATGAAAGAAATTTATGAAAAATTTCCTGAAAAAGAATTATGATATGATTTATATTATGAAATATCTGAAGAAATTAAAAAAGAATATTCTTCATATTTATCCATTATGTCTATATCTAATATTGATAATATAATACATAGAATTCAAACGTTATACCTATAAAAATCTAATATTAAAAAGACTATTATAATAACATATAGAAATTAACATATAATACTATAATAATAATTGAAAAATAAAAATTAATTATTGATATTGATTTTTTATATAATTATATCATATGAAAAATTTTAAAAATGAAAATTATAAAATTATAAAAATATCATATTTTTATGTATTATTTTCATCTTTCATCTTATTTTATAAAAATATCATGGAACAAAATTTAATGAAAAATACTAATAATGTAAATGTTACACAAACTTTTATTATAGTTTTATTAACTACAATTTCTATCAATGTTTACGTTAGACCTTTTGCTATTCTAGAAGATGCGACAAAAAACGTATATAATATAGAAAGAGATTATTATATAAGTTTATATGTTGATCCTGAAAGATTATTAGTCTTTTTTTATCCATTTTTAGGATTATTTATAGATCAATTATCAGCTGTTGTTTCATTTATTTTAGTAGCTATATTCTATATAATGTCCTCTGTAATATTCATAATTTCAGCACATGAAAAAAATAAAGTTTTATTAAAAGTTGTTGCATATATTAATACATTTTTATTCAGTATGCAGTCGTTATCTATAAGTAAATTTATGTCATATGTTTATTTTTTAAAATATGGAAAAGGAAAAAAAATAACATGACAAATGAATTTGTTACATATTTTTCCTAATATAATTAGTGTATTATGTAGTATTATAATAAGAAATATTTTTACTAATATTTTTAAGAAAAATAATAATACTAAAGATTATAAAAAAATATTATATCTATTTTTGATTTCTCAAATAATTGCATTAATCCTTTCAATAATAAATTATATAATTAATAAAAATGTTGAAAAAAATAAAAAAGTTAAAACTTTTAAAAAAGCTTTCCTAGAAATTTTAAATAATATTCTAATAATAATAAAAACTTTTGATCTTTATAGAATTTTCTTTTGCTTTCAATATATAATATTGGAAACAATGACATATTATTATGGCCTAAGAAATATAAGAGTAATTATGAGATTATTAGATGAAAAAGATAGAAATAAAATAGCATTTATTAGAGAAATAATTTTTCTATTACAAGCTTTAAATATTTTATACGGATACATAATATCTAAATTTAATTTAGGATTTATTTATTTTATTCTTGCATATATTTTAAATATATTTTTAAATATATTTTTAGCAATGGCAGATAAATATAATATATTTCATAATAATAATAATTTATGATTATTTTGAATATATTTATTATTAAGAGAAATTCAATTCACAATGGCAAGATCTATGTTCTATCCTTATTATTATAAATTATTTGAAGGAAAAATTTTAGGTACTGCAATAGGATTCTTTATGTCTATAAGTAAAATTTTTAAAATAATTTATGTTCAAGTAATAGTATTAAAATGTTTTACTGATAAACCTGGTTATGAAAATATACAACATTTTGAAATTTTAGAAGTAAGTTTAGGAGTATTTGGATTATTACTATTACTACTACTATTAATTTTAAATAAGAAAAAATTTTAGAAAATTCAAGAAGTTTAATTAATTATTTTTCATTATCTATATATTTAATTATTGTTCCTCCAATTACGGATGTTAAATTAATTGTCATTGAAATTAATGGTAATGTTTCTATTGTTTTTGTAAATTCTTTTGCTATTATATAAAATAAATTTGTTAATAGTGAAAATATAAATCCATACATTATTATACTTATACCTATTATTATATTTATATTAACATTAACTTTTTTATAATAAATAAAAACTATATTAAAAAATACTACTAATAATCCTAATAAAAATAATAATTTTTTATACTTTAAAAATTTAATTTTATGCATCTTAGTTAATATAAATACTATTTTAAAAAGTAAATCGGAAACCCCTAATAAAAATATAGAAATAATTTCATTAATTTTTATCTAATTTTTTTTAAATTTAATTTTTAAAATTTTAGTAGTTAATGTAGGAAAAACAATAAATAAAATTGAATTTATTATTATAATAAATAATATATGTAATTTTTGTTTATTTATTGTATTAATAATTGAACTAAATTCAATTTTTATATTTATTTTATTATTTTTTATAAAAAATAATAAAATAATTGCTACAATAAAAAATAAAATAAAAATAAAATATAAAATACATATTTCTTCAACCTTTTTTAATTTTAATAATGTAAATACTAAACGTATAATAGATGAAATTATTCATGACATAGGCTATCCGTATATTCCTATAATAGTTTTTTTATTATCTATAAAATTTAATAAACTAAATCAACATACCTATATAATCTATGTACTTGCTCCAAATAATAAAAATATACAATAAGATAAATATTTAATTTTTATTTCTAATAATATAATTATACCCTTTGATATGACTAATAAAATATTGAAAGATAGTAATATTAGCGAAAGATTAAATACTGAAATATAATTTATTAAATAAAGAATTAATATTGTTAATAAACTTGTTAAATTAAAACACATATAAATATGATTTTCAAAATTTTCATCACCAAAATAATTTGATCAAAAAGTTACAGTATTAACTATTAATGAATATGGTAATGATATACATATACTTATTCATATTATAGAAAATATTGATATATTAATTTTATCAATTCCTTCCTTAAAACTATCTTCACTTTTATTTTTTTTCATATTTATTTAGTGATAAAAAAGAATAATAATATTTTAAATATAAAAAATCATAAATTTATTTTTACATAAATTTAAACAAAAAAAAATAAAAAATATAAATAAACAAAAAAATATAATTATCAATTAGAGAATATTATTTTTATTATTTAACAAGATTTGAATGCATTAATTAAGTCTTCTTAAATAATAGAAGCAATATTGTTTAATTATTCATTAATATAAAAAGAATAATAAAATAAATAATACTAATGTAAACACACTAATGATTTGAATCTTCATAATATATTTTTTAAAATCAAATATAGAAATTAATACATAGGAAATAATTATTTCATCTAATTTATTAGAAAGAATACACAGTGATCTTATAAATTTAGAATTATAGATTAGAAAGAAAATGAAAGAAATATTATTAATCTTAATAGATAATAAAAATAATAAAAATTTTAATTTAAATTTTATAAAAAAAATTAATATATTTATTTTAGAAATATATCAACTCTATAGAGAAAATAAAATAAGATATTACTGAATATCAGAATCTAAAATAATAGCTAATAATAATATATTACATAAGAATATAGAAGTTATTATAAAATTATTAATAGAATGTAGTAATATAATAGATAATAAAGAAAAAAAAGATTATATAAAATTATCCCTTATACATTCATATTTCAATATTATCAAATCATTAACAAGAAAAAATATTAAAGAAATTTATTTATTATAGAAAACTAAAAGCGAATCTATATGGAAAATATTTTTATCTTTTTTTATAGGTATTCTCTTAACATTCACTTACGTATTTTATATAAAAAAATTAATAAAAAATTGACAAACTAATTATATGAATAAAATAAAATAATTTTCCAAATCTTATTTTTTATATTTATGTTTTTATATATATTTTTTATATTTAATAGAATTATATCAATATCAATATTAAATGAAATATATTGAGATGTTCAATTAGACCTTGTTAATAATATTAAGAATTTTATTATAGATTTATTAGATGAAAATATAGAATCATTAAAAATATATACAAAAATGAAAAATTACGAAAATGATAGATCAAATAAATTAAAATTGTTTATAGATAATAATTATACCTATTTATTAAAATAGATATATCAAGAAATAAATAAAATATCTAATCTAAATCCAATAAATATAGAAAAAGAATTAATATCTTATTTAGATATTAAATATGATAGTAAAATATATTTACAAATAATTTCTAATACTTACGGAAAAATGATTTTAGTCATTATAAAATTAATAAAAAATGGAGATTTTAAAATTTTAGGATAGAAAAATGATTTTGAAATATGAGAAAAATTAAAAATAAATGAAATATTAAATGAAATAGATTCAATAATATCAAAATGAAAAATTATTCAAAATTTAATATATATTAATCAAGATATCCATATATTGAAATATTTATTATTTACATTATTAAGACATAATATATTGTTATTTAATTCAAATTTAGGAAAATCTATTGAAATACCAAAATTTACTATAAATGGCTTAAATACAAATAAAATATTAGATACAAAATCTGAAATAATAGATATACAATGAATAAGTACTCATGAATTAATTTCCGCATTGTTTTATACTATATCAGAATTGTTTGATAATACTACTAATGAATTATATATAAATAAACAAAATTGATTAAATGAAAGAAAAATATTAGAAAAAATTAAAAAAATATTTTTAAATGAAAAATGATCTGAAATTTTTAATAATTTTTATAATATAATGATTTCATTGTTAAATAATAAAATAGATATAACTTCTATTTTCACTTCAGAATATTATATAGATATAATAAAAAAAATTATAAATTATTTAAAAAATATTAAAAATAAAAGAAAAAATCCGATAATAATAATTCTAATTATTTTAAAAATAATTCATGATAATTTACTAGAAATTGAAAAAATAAATGATAATAGTAAAATTAAATTAGAAATAACAATCTACTCAATTTATACTCTACATAATAATATTAAATTATTAATAGAAAAAGAAAATGAAAATGAAAATAAAATATTAGTTATTAATACAATAAGATTAATATTGTTAAAATTAATTTGAAAAAATATTCTTATTTTAAAAATAAATAATAAAAAAATAATTGTTATTCCAATATCAAATAATATTATAACTCCTATAATAAATAATAATCAAAAAATAATAATACCCCATAATATAGATATATTAATTATTGCTACTTTTTACATAACACTATTTATAATATTTGCATCCTTAATAATTTATTTTAAAATTAAAAAAAGAAGCAGTATATTATTTGTAAGAAATTATGTTTATTAATATAACACAAATCAATAAAAATTAAAATGACAAATATAAATAATATCTTAACAAAAACATTATTATATCCAAATAACTATATACTAAATTCTAATGAAATAATTGTTCTAAATAATGAATTACAAAAAATATAGTATATTTCTAATAGACCAATAGATACATATGAAATCGAATATAATAAATTATTTAATAATGTAATAAATAATATAAAAATTGAATATAAAAAAGAAAAAATATTAACTTTTACTAAAAATAAATTAATTTATAAATATGAAATTTGTTATAATGATTTTAATATTAATATTTTAGATAAAAACATTGACTTTATTTATAATAATGATAATTTAATTAAATATAATAAATATTTAATTAATGAACCAAATACTATCTTAAATCATATAAAAAATCATAATTCAGATAATATATTATATGTATTATGAGATTGAATAGACTCTCAATATATAAAAAAAGAAAATTTAATAAATTGATTAGAAAATTAGCATAAAAAATATATAAACAATAAACTAAATGAAATTTTAAGTACAAAATATATAAATGATAATATAATTAATCTTTTACTATAGTATAAAAATGATAAATTAGAATCAAATAAAAATTTAAATAATATATATAAATTATTAATAATAGAATATAGTGAATATATTTTATATAATGATAATACTTGACCTGATTATATAATTTCAAATAATGATAATTTACCAATTTATGCTATTATATATCACTGTCTTAGAAGTAATTAGAAAAATTTAATACTAAAATTTATAGATTTAATAGAAAAAACAGACGATATTAATATAATAGCTTTATTAATATAGAGAAAAGATGAAATATTAGAATAGAAATTATTGTCTCTATATAAAAATATAAATAATGATCCATATAAATATTTAACCTATAAAATATTAATAACCGATATAAATATATAGAATAAATTTGATCTAATTTATAAAGATATTATTTTAACTTATGAAGATGAAATTTATTTACAAATAAAAAATATTATAAAAATACCTAAATTTAAAATTTATAATAGTCCAATAGATTATTGTAAATATTTATTATTTAATAAAAGAGAAGATGATTTTATAATTTATTTATTAAAATAGGAATTATATTCTATGGAAAGTATAATATTTATTATTTTTATTTATAATAAATTAGAATATTCTAAAATAATATCTAAATTTTTATCTGTTTTATACGAATTAGATGTTGAAAATTTAAAAATAATTTATAAATATTTAGACTGTATTCAAAATAAAAATTTTAAAAATAATATTTTAGAATTTTTAATATAGAAAATAAATATTTTAGATATAGAATTAGATATAAATATTTTAGAAAAATTAGGTTTATATAATAAAGTTTTAGAAAATTATATAATTAATAAAAAAAATGAAATTTAGCTTATAATAAAAGTATTTTATATATGTCTTTAATAATAGATCAAAATTTATCTAAAATTTATATAATAAAAAATGAAGAAGAAATTATTATTTTAATTAAAGAAATTATAAGAAATTTAATAGATATAGATATAAAAACTATAAAAATATTATTTTAGATTTATAAAATTTATGATTATTATAATAAAAAAGATTACGATAAATTCATAAATAGATTATGTAGTACAGAAATATTTCCTTTAAATAGAAAATTATATAAAGAAATTATATTTGATTCTATTATATATAAATTTATAAAAAAATTATCTATTATACTTATGAATACTTTTATAAAATTATATAAAGAAAGAGAATCTAATACATTATTAGAATATGCTGATCAATTAATATCTTATATAACTTTAATAATAAATGATAAAATATTATTAGAAAAATTAATTAAAATAAGAAATTTTTAAAAAATTATTTTTATTATATAATAAAAAAATTAATTAAATTAATTAATATATTTACAAAAAAAATATTTATTTATTTACTATTTGAATGTTGATTCTATATAACCTATAATATCATAATATTCTTTATTTTTAAATTTTTTAATAGGAATATATTTCTTAAAAAAACATGCATAGTCTATACCAAATTCATTCTAAACTTCATTTGCTTCTATACCTAAATTCTACTATGATTTTGGAATTAATGACTAGAATGAGTAAATATAATCTTCTTTAGTTTTTGTATCGAATGCATATTCTTTATAATAATCTATAAATTGTTCTTTTGTTATAGCTTGAATTTCCATCTTACCATATCCATCATATTTTTCATCTGTTTTTTTCTAATTTTTTTCAGCTATTTTTTTAAATTGATAACTAGAAAATACCATACCTGTAGCTGTACATGCATATTTAAATTCTTGTAAATCTAAAATACCATTTTTATCTTCATCAAATAAATGAAATGAATCCTCTATTTCTTTAACTTTTTCTTCAGATATTTGTTGAATTTTATTATTATCTTGCGAAATCTATTCATATAATTTATAGAATAATTTCTATTCATATTCTGCATCTTTTATATTAATTTCTTCATGCAATTTTAATATAGATGTTACTTCATATTTAGTTTTACTGAAATCTAAATTTCTATCAAATTTCTATGATAATGATAAAATTTCTAAATAATTATATATTGCCTATAAATAAAGCTATGAAAATAATGGTTTAATATTTTTTGTATAAACTATATTATTATTAAATATATTTCTAGTTTCATACTAATTAATCCCTTCCGCTACTGCATTAGATAAAAATTTAATTCTATCATTATATAAATCAATAAAATTTTCTATAAGAGATTTATATTTTTCAATTTTTTCTTTAAAATTACTTTCAAACTATAAGAAATCTAATATAACTTTAGATGAATTTGTCTAATGAACACTTTCATTGAAATACATACATAATTCTAAAAGATATGTTAATATAATTTTCTAATCTGGAAATTCTCTTAATATATCATTAGGTTCTATTAATTTCTAAATTCCATATTTCTTTTCCGCAAAATCTAATACTAATGTTAGGTTAGTTTTTTCATCATTTTGTTCTAATACTTTCTATATATTAAATGCATTTCTATCATAACTTAATACAAATAAACATAATGCTTTTCCATCCTATAAATCATATGTTAAATTTTTTAACTATGGTATTTCATATGGTTTTATTTTAAGATTTATTAAATGTAATATCGCATTATATAAATTATTATCAGGTAAATTTGCTTTTAACTAATAATATCCTAATATCATTCTTCATATTAATGCTAATGTCATCATAAGATCTCCTGTATGTATAGGAGCACTATGTATAGTAGATATATCTATTCCCTATTCAGAAATTAATTCCAAAACCATATCAATTCTTTCTAATTCCTAATAATTTGATAAATTCAATGGCGCTTTTTTAGAAACATATTTATAAATATATATTGGTATTTTTATATTAAATAAAGCATTAATTAAATAAAATAAAACTCTTCCTGATCTTAAATCCTATAAAATATTTTTTATCATATGATGATTTTTACGTAATAAATATAAATTAATCCATTTTGTAAATGTTCTTACCTATGCCTATACCCATATTTCTTCATTTTTAGGTATATATATTTCTTTTTCTTCTTCATTTATCTATTCTCCTATTATTTTAAACATTTGCGATTTATCTTTAGTTCTATTCATCTCATGTACTAATGTATCTTTTTTAATACTCATTCTTAATTTCTAAACATTATTCGCTAATGATGGATCTATATTATTTTGTATATGGAAAATTCCACTACTTTTTAATCTATCTAAACTTGGTCTAGATTTCATATGATTTTTCAATGTTTCAATAATAACTTTTTTCTTTAATTTTTTATCAACATTTTCTGTTAAAATAGTATCTATATCTGGTAAATCTACAAGTTTTTTTTCGATCATATCAATAAGACTTGGTCTTGCATTATATAATTTTTCAAATTCTTTAGTTTTATCTTCGTTTAATTTTTTTGTTTTAATTTTTTGATTATTATCACTTCACATTTAATTATTTTTTAAGTTCTTTGTGTTATAAATGTATCTTATTAAAACATAAATATAAATTATATAAAATATTTTTTATTTTTCCGATGACATAAAAATTATAAAAAAATATTTTTTAAAAAAAATTATAAAAAATTATTTAATAATTGTTCATAGACATTTTTAAAGCATTAAATAATTCTGGATCATCCTATTCTGAAATTCCGTCTATTGCATTAGTCATACTATTATTAATTTTTATATCTAAAATATCCTATAATATTTCTAATATTTTATTATTATTTTCAGTAGTTACTTTTATAGAATTAATCTAAACTTTATTTTTTGAAAAATATTCGATAATTTTTTCTATCTAATTATCATTAGAAAAATCTATTATATAAATTTTAATATTTTTATATAATAATTTTTTTATAATTTCATTATATTTTTCTAAATTCTAAAAAATAATTTTTGACTAAATCATAAACAAACAAATATTATTTGAAGTTTCATTATTTTTATACTAAAATGCATGAATAGAAAATTTTAATATTTTAATAAAATCGATTTCTTCACCATATAAATTAACTTTTGATAAAAATTCTACTATAGAAGAACTAAAACTATTAAATGGAACTTTAACATAACATTCATTATTTTCTTTTCCTGTTATTATAGCTATTTCATTATTAATATTACTTCTTAAATATCTCTATAATAAAACATGTACTAAATCATCCTATCAACTTTTTCTACTTGGTTTTAAATCTATATTGTAATTATACATACTATTATCATAATATAAAATTAAAGATGTTACCATAAAAATATAAAATTATTTAGTGTTATATATAAAATAAATTAGATGTTCTTTGTTTTATAGTACTTTCTAATTCTTTATTGTTTTTATATTCATTTAATAAAATTTTTTCAATGTTAATTCTTATTAAATTTTTTAAATTTTCTTTCTAAAATAATTCTTTATTTAATAATATTTTATCTAATTCTGTTTTTATTTCATTTACTTTATTTTCACTTGTTTTTAATTTTTCTAACATTTTTTTCAATAATCTTTTAGAAAATATTTCTGCATAAAAATTCATAATATTTTCTATTTCATTATAATAAGGAAATAATTTTAAGTATTTTAATAATAAATCTATATAATATATTAAATATTCATCAATAAATTCCATTTTTTCTAAATTATAAACAATATTATAAACTATTGTAAAATACTAAGAAATAATAAAAAATATAAAAGAAGAACAATTTTTTCTCTATACATCTATTTTTTCTCTATATCTACTATAACATGATTTTATTGTATTTAAAAATAAAATTCAATATTCTTCATTTTTTATTTCTATTTCTTCTAATTCATCTTTATACTATATAGTTTCTTCGTATTTTCTAATAATAAATAATAATGTTTTCATATTATCATTATTCTATGCTATTGTTTTTATATAATATATTTTTGATTTTATTTCTTTATTAATATTTTCTATTAAAAATAAATTTATTTTTTCATTAATATCTTTCATAAATTTATTTTTTTCAAAAATATTATTTTTTAATAAAATATAACAATCTAATAAAAAATATACAGATTTAGTTTTAATACGCTTTAAATATAACTATAATCTATTTATTAAAATTTTATCTTTTTCATCTATTACTTTATTTCATACATTTAGTACGGTATTAATTCTATTAGGAATAAATCTAAATAACTAATATAACAAAAGATATTCACCTTCTAATCTCATAAAAAATATAATAAAAAATCTTAAAGATCTATTATTTCCTTTTATATATAATTTATATTTATCTTCTACTGATTTCTATATAGCGAGAGATAATCTTTTCTTTATATTAATAAAAATTGAATTTTTCTTTTCTGTATCTAAATTTAATAAAAAATTATTTTCAAAATAATAAATTGTAAAAAAATAATTTAAAGCTTTTTTTCTTATTTTAATAACATTTTCTACTAAATCTTTATTAAAATAGGGAGTATAATATGTAATTTTTAAAAAATCTATTATAGTTTCTTCATGTAAAAGATCAAAATCTTGATAAAAAATATTTGCTTTTTCATCTGTTTTTAAAATAATAAGTCCACCTTTAAATTTTACACATGAATTTTCCATATAACTAATAAAACTATGAATTCTTTTTTCTTTTAATAAGTTAAATAAATTTGTATTCATTCATAAAATTAACTAAGGAAAAATATGTTTTTTATTAATTTCCAATAAATTAACCATATTTTCATACGCTTTTAACTAAGAATATTTATTATAAAAAGAATAAAATTCAAAAAGTTTTTTTAAATAAAAAAATAAAATTTCTTTATTTTCTCATATAATTTCTTCTAAATTTATTTTATCTATTTCTTCAGAATATCTATCATTTTTCTATAATGAATCAAATAATATAAACGATCTTTTCTATATTAACTCTACACTATTAAGAATATCTATAAAATATTTACTACTTTTTTTTATAAATTTTGAATTGTTTACTGTTTCACATAAATTAGAAATAATATTGTAATCCTATTCTTTTATTCCAAGTTCAAGTATACTTTTATTTCTTGTCATTTATGTTTGTGTAATTTAGTGTACATAAATATTTTATTTATTTCTTCTAAATATTTTTTTTAATTTTTAAATTTTTTCCTATTACGTAATTTAAGTAAAAAAATTTTTGATAAAAAACATAAGAAAATTTTTTATTTTTTTAGTGATTAATTAAGAAATAAACAATAAAAAAATAATTATAAGATGCCAATAAATAATTTAGAAGAATAGATTGAGAAATATAATCTTATGGAAAACAAATCAAATACATATATTAATAAAGAAGAAATAAAAAGAGATTATATTGAACCAGATTTTTCATTTATATTATCAGATTATGAAAAATTATTAGAAATAAAAGATCAATTTAAAAATATAAAGAATTAGAATATAGAAAATATTAAACCAATATTAATATCGGAAAGTAATATTTGAATATCGGATGCATAGATAATATCAGATGATTATAATAATTTTTAGTCAATTGATAATATAAGTAATATTGAATCACGATTTATAGAAAATAAAGAAAATATTAACAAAATTAATAAAGAAATTGAAATAGATTTTAATATTAAAGAAAAGTCTTTAGAAAAAATAGAAGTTAAAAAAAATAATTCTATATTAGTAGAAAAAAATAATATAATAAGTGATAGTTAGAATAATAATATAATGAATGATAGTTAGGATAATAAAATAAAAAATATATTAAAAAATACATTTGGATGTAATGAATTTAGACCAGGACAAGAAGAAGCGGTAAAAGCTATTTTAAATGGAAGAGATTGTTTTTATTAATGCCTACAGGGCAGGTAAATCATTATGTTATTAGTTACCTGCATTAATAAAAGATATAGGATTAACAATAGTAATTAGTCCATTAGTATCATTAATATAGGATCAAGTTAGTTCATTATAGGAATTAGAAATTCCCCGCAATTAAAATGAACAGGAGAAACAAAAGAAAATAATAATAAAATGTATGAAACAATTAAAACAAAAACAATAGAAAATAGATTAAAATTATTATATGTAACTCCTGAAAAAATAGTTTAGAGTGGAATATTTAATAAATTAATGGAAGAATTATATGTATTAAAATTATTGATAATGTTTGTAATAGATGAAGCACATTGTGTCTCGTAGTGAGGACATGATTTTAGACCAGATTATACTAAATTAAAAATTTTAAAATCAAAATTTAATGATGTTCCTATAATGGCGGTAACAGCTACAGCAACAAATTCTGTTTAGCAAGATATAATAAATTCTTTAAAATTTAATAATCCTAAAATAATATAGTTATCTTTTAATAGAACAAATTTATTTTATGAAATTAGAAATAAACTTAATATTAATGTAATAGAAGATATAAAAAATTTCATTTTAAAAAATTATCCTAATCAATGTGGAATTATTTATTGTATAAGTAGAAATGAAACCGAAGATGTTAGTAATAAATTATCTGCATTTGGTTTAAGAATTTCTCATTATCATGCTGGTTTAAATTCTAAAAAAGAATTAAAGTATAGGAAGATTGATAGAATGATCTAATAAAATAATAGTAGCTACTGTAGCTTTTGGTATGGGAATAAATAAACCTAATGTAAGATATGTAATTCATTATTCATTACCTAAAAGTGCAGAAAGTTATTATCAAGAAGCAGGAAGAGCTGGTAGAGATGGAAAATTTTCTTATTGTATTTTATATTATGCTAGAAAAAGATAAAAGAAAAAATAGAATATCTTATTAATATGAATAAAAACAAGGACATAATATACAAAAAAAAATTAATAAAGAAATTGAAATAGATTTTAATATTAAAGAAAAGTCTTTAGAAAAAATAGAAGTTAAAAAAAAAATAATTCTATATTAGTAGTAAAAAAATAATATAATAAGTGATAGTTAGAATAATAATATAATGAATGATAGTTAGGATAATAAAATAAAAAATATATTAAAAAATACATTTGGATGTAATGAATTTAGACCAGGACAAGAAGAAGCGGTAAAAGCTATTTTAAATGGAAGAGATTGTTTTTTATTAATGCCTACAGGTGCAGGTAAATCATTATGTTATTAGTTACCTGCATTAATAAAAGATATAGGATTAACAATAGTAATTAGTCCATTAGTATCATTAATATAGGATCAAGTTAGTTCATTATAGGAATTAGAAATTCCCGCAATTAAATGAACAGGAGAAACAAAAGAAAATAATAATAAAATGTATGAAACAATTAAAACAAAAACAATAGAAAATAGATTAAAATTATTATATGTAACTCCTGAAAAAATAGTTTAGAGTGGAATATTTAATAAATTAATGGAAGAATTATATGTATTAAAATTATTGATAATGTTTGTAATAGATGAAGCACATTGTGTCTCGTAGTGAGGACATGATTTTAGACCAGATTATACTAAATTAAAAATTTTAAAATCAAAATTTAATGATGTTCCTATAATGGCGGTAACAGCTACAGCAACAAATTCTGTTTAGCAAGATATAATAAATTCTTTTAAAATTTAATAATCCTAAAATAATATAGTTATCTTTTAATAGAACAAATTTATTTTATGAAATTAGAAATAAACTTAATATTAATGTAATAGAAGATATAAAAATTTCATTTTAAAAAATTATCCTAATCAATGTGGAATTATTTATTGTATAAGTAGAAATGAAACCGAAGATGTTAGTAATAAATTATCTGCATTTGGTTTAAGAATTTCTCATTATCATGCTGGTTTAAATTCTAAACAAAGAATTAAAGTATAGGAAGATTGATAGAATGATCTAATAAAAATAATAGTAGCTACTGTAGCTTTTGGTATGGGAATAAATAAACCTAATGTAAGATATGTAATTCATTATTCATTACCTAAAAGTGCAGAAAGTTATTATCAAGAAGCAGGAAGAGCTGGTAGAGATGGAAAATTTTCTTATTGTATTTTATATTATGCTAGAAAAGATAAAAGAAAAATAGAATATCTTATTAATATGAATAAAAAACAAGGACATAATATACAAAAAGATAAAAATTTAACTAATATAGAAAGACAAAGATTACAAAAAATAATTAATTATTGTGAAAATGATATCGATTGTAGAAGAGTTTCTTTATTAGAATATTTTGGTGAAAAATTTAATAAAGAAAATTGTAATTAGTCTTGTGATAATTGTAAAAGAAGACTAGATAATAAAAATTTAAATATTAAAAATTTAAATATTTCTAATATAGCAAAAGATATAGTTTCAATTATAAAAGAAATAAAGAAAATCGATGTTAATAAAAAAATGCCAGAATCTTTATTATATAATATTTATAGAGGCAATAAAGTAGAAGAATATTCAAATTTAAAATCTTATGGTATAGGGAATAAAAGTAAAATTTATTCTTCAAAATTTACAAGAATATTACATATAATGCTAGAAAAGAAAATATTATATGAAATAATAAAAGTAAATCCTTATGGTGGTCAAATTGTTTACTATAATTGAGGTCTTAATTCAGATAATATTCCTGATAATTTAGAATTATAGTTTCTAGAAGATAATTCAATTACTAATTCATATGAAATCGATAATGAAACAGATAATAATTTATTTAAAGAATTATTAGATGAAAGAACTAAAATACATGAACAAAATAATATTTTACCTGATCATATAATCAGTATGGAAGATATTCTAGACTTATCAAATATTAACTTAAATATTAAAAAATTTGAAGAAAAATTAGAAGGTATAGGAAAAAAAAGATGATAGAAATATGGAAAATTATTTAAAGATAAAATTAAAAATTATACTAAAAAATATAAAAAATATAAAAAATAATTTAATTTAATATCTTTTATCTTTTAATTTTAATATTTATATATGGAATATTTTATATAAAATATTAAATTCGCAAATTTAAACACAAATATAAAAAATAATGAAATTGATATTGATATAGATATACTGATTATACACTTACATAATCCACATAAAATCTGATACTTCACAAACTGATGAAGATACTCCTTTATCAAAAGATACTGATGATATTTTATTAGATTCAATTAATACTATTTCAAATTTTTTTGGATGAAGTCTAAACGATAAAGAAAAAAATGAAGATCAAAAAGATAAAGAAGATAAAAATGAAGATCATCATCAAAAAGATAAAGAAGATAAAGTCCTCTTTCCAAATGACCAACCAAAAGATGATCATAAAATACTTTCTAAAACAGCATTATATTATGATATGATGAATTCATATAATCAAGCAGAAGATATACAAAATCAAAATAGTATAAACATGGATATTGTATTAGGAAAAATTGAAAATTTTAGTATAGAAATGAAAAAATATATGGATCTAAAAATAAAATCATTAGATAAATGAAATAAAAATAATACAATCGATTATAATAAAAACTATATTATCACAATAACAAGTTTAGTATTAAATGCAGCTATTTTTATTTTAGTTGTTTTGTTTTTCACATGTTATACAACATCGTAAATAAATAAATATTATATATTTTTAAAAAAATTCACAAATTTAAAATATATGATAAAAAATATATATTTAATATTGATATTATTCAATTATACATATACTACAATAGATAATAATCAAATAATGTATCTAATAAATGAATTTATTCCAACTATAAATCTTTTAAAATCTCATATAAAACATAATAATGAAAAAATTAAAAAATATATAGATCTACTAGATAAAAAACAAGAACTACTAAATAAAAAATATATGGAACTAATAGAAAATGAAGAAAAGAAAATCGGTTATTCCATAATCTTCATATATTATATTCTAATAGTATTTAGTATAATCCTAATAGCCTTCATAGCCCTAATAGGTATCTATATGACCTTATGTAAATGTAGTTATAATAATTAATTAATTAAATCTCTTCTCCTTAAATCACAAAAAAATGAATTAATTAAATTTTAACCCTAATGAAAAAATTGACATTGATATTACCTATACTATTCATACACTACATAAATTCAAATAATCAAAAAGAATTAGATGATCTTAATAAAAAACTAAAAACTCTCACTAATGATATCCAAAAATTGAAAAATAAATTTGATCTAACTCTAAAAGAATTAAATGATTATAAAAAAAGTCATTCTAATAATAATGATAATAAAGATAATATCTCTATTAATGCTCATATTGTAACCATAGATAAAACTAAAAAAATTGAAATTGAAAAACAAGATACTTCAAAAATAATAACATATTATATAATGATATCCATATTAATTATTTTCGTCATTTATTTAGCTTATATATCATACGTATGAATAGAACCCTCTCTAAAAAATGATGATGATAAAATAAAGAAAGAAGAAATAAAAACTGTAAATCAAAAAATTTAATTAATTAAATTTTAACACTAATGAAAAAATTGACATTGATATTATATATACTATTCATACACTACATAAACTCAAATAATCAAAATCAATTAAATAATCTATACCAACAATTGACTAATATCTCTAAAGAAATTCAAGAATTAAAAAAGAATTTTGATTTTACTTCTGAAAAATTAAATCAATCCATAATTCGTGAAGAAAGAGATAATATCGCTATCTCAAATCAATATCTCATAAATAAAAATAAAAATAAAATAGATGATCATCCTTTTAAAATAGCCTATTTCTATATCATACTCCTAGTAATAATAATATCTACCCTATTTATAACAATAACATATTGCTATATAAATGGTCATCAACATACTAATCATATTAATGAAATAAAATAGAAAAAAAATTAATTAAATTTCTATCTTCCTAATTCTTGCCTTATCATTTAATACTTTAATATTATATTTCTTTGCCTACTCTATTATATCTATTCTCTTTCTTGCTGATACTGTACTCCCTATCTATGCAGCATATATCCTATTTAACATTATCATAGACTCTAAATCCTTCTTATTTCTAACTATAAATATCTTAAATCCATTCCTTAATACTCCCCTATACTTCTTCTCTGTTCCATATCCTATTCCCGGCATCTTTTTATGCCCCTTAACCTTTCTTCTCATCTTATTATCTATTCCCTATGGCTTTCTTCATCTCATATCTAACTTAATATGCCTATGACTTGCTGTTCTACTAAACTATATTCTACATTTTCTAATCTTACTTGCTCCTTTTATTTTTGATTTTATCATAAATTTAAATATTTCTTATATAAATAAAAATAAAACACTAAAGAATTAAAAATAATGTCTAATTATAAATTCATTAAAAATAATGTTCTAAACCTTATTGACTCCGTTAACCTAACAATATTCGATAAAATTTATTTTCTTAAAAAAATTGCTAATGAAGTTGATAATGATAACTGATTGTATAATCCATTAAATTAATTAAATATATAATTTTTAAAATATTCCCATAAATTAATTAATTATGTAAAGGGACAAATTTTTTGCATCAAAGTTTTCTTCTTAGGCTTCTTTGCTATTACTGCTAAATCTAACGCTTTCGTAAATATCTCTTTAATTCCTGTTCCTTTTAAAGCAGAACATTCATAAAACCCATCAGCTTTAATCTAATTACACAATGCTTGCCCCTACTCCGTTGTTATTAATGTTTCTCCTGTCGAATTATCTTCTCTCATATCTGCTTTTGTTGCTATTAATAATATCGGTACCTAAATTTTCTTCTTACTCTAAAAATGACTTCTTAACTCCGGAATTCACTTAAATTCTACATTATCATAAGATGGCATATTATTAATAGCATAACATATTATAAAACAATCTGTATTTGCATATGATAAAGATCTTAACCTATCATAATCTTCCTATCCTGCTGTATCCCATAAACCTAAATTATATGCTGTTCCTGATGAATGTGTAATATTCATAGCATAATTATCAAATATTGTAGGTAAATATTCTACTGGAAATATATTATTTGTATAGGTCATTAATAAGCAGGTTTTTCCTACTGCTCCATCCCCTATTACAACTACTTTAACAATATTTGTTGTTCTATCTTCTGCCATATATTAAAATATTAATTATTGTGTTGTTGTTACATAAATTTAAAATTTATTAATATTTATTTTTTCTCCAAATAATTATTTTAATTATTTATATTCCCGGATTAAAATTTAAATTTTAACTTTGATTTTATCCTTCCTATTTAATAGATATTTTAACCTAACACAAAAAAATATTATATATATTATATGCAAGAAAAAGAAAGAATAAGGTCTAGGACCATTGATCCTTATTTAAACATAATACATTATAAAGCTCCTAATGTTGAACCTATGAAATCTCCTATTATTAATGATGATATTGTTAATACTTGATTACTAGAATCAAATGAAGAAAATAATAATAAATATAAATAGAGATTTCTAAATATTATAAATAATAATCCTAACTATGAAAAACAATATAGTGAAGTTAAAAAACGATCTTTAAGTTCTTATAGTCTCTTTATAGGTGGTAGACTTTTTAATGCAATTAATAATTAACTAATTTCTTTGTATATATTATAATTAGTTAACTCTAAAATTTATTTAATTATTTCTTTATAAGAATAAATGATTTAAATTCTGAATATAATACTCTATATTTATTATATAAATTCTTATTATATTCAAAAATTATCTTTTGTTTTTTAATATTTTCTATTGTATCTTTTATATCTAACTATATCATATCCATATACTATTTTGTTACCATTAATTTTTCTTTCTATCTTCTTCTATAATTTCTTGCACTTATTCTATTTGCTTTCTTTCTCTTTTCATATAATTCTTGTTCTTCATTATTATAGTTCATTATAAAGATAATAATTACTATTAATATTAATTAATTATTTGAAATAATTTTTAAATATTCGATCTAACTTTTCATATTTAATTTTAATCTATGGATATTTTTTAAAATCAAAAAAATAATAAAATAAAAAAAATTCAAATATTTTATTAATAAGTTTATAATTAATTTGTATATTAAAATATTTTCTTATTTTTGACATAAAAAATAATTTATTTTTTGTTTTCAAAAAATTAAATGTTAAATAAATTGTACTATATGCTATATCTATCTATTTATAATTTAATATTTCTATTTCTAATAAAAAAATTTCTAATAAAAAATTTGATATATATTTTATAGTATTTATTTCTTGTATAATACAATAATCTTTTATTGTAGAAAGCATAAGAGATAAAAATTGTAAAGTTGTAATACAAATAGAAATATTAAATTTTAATACTAATAATATATCTAATTCTTTTTCTATTATTAATTTTTTATTTATTTTATTATTTGAAATTTCTAAAATTTCATCTAGAGTAGAAGGAAAAATATCTTCATATTTAGTAGATAAAAAGAGACAAGTAATAATAATTAAATATAAATCAAGATTATTTTTAGTATTATTTTTTCACAAATAAAAATCAAAAATTTTAATAGTTAAAAATAAAGTTTCTTGTTTTAATTTTAACTAAGTATGAATATTAAATATTCAAATAATTAATTTTTTTCTTAATTTTTTATTAATTAAATATTTTATTTTTATATTAAGATTATTTTCATATAGTAATAATGAATCTATAATTAATTTTTGATATATTTTTGTATTTTCATTAGTATTAGTTATATCTTTTAGAATTATTCTTTTTTTATATTTGTGTTTCATGAAGATATATTTTTAAAAAATATTAAAATTTTCAAATTAATTTTTTCTTTTCTTTTTTTTCTTCAAAATTATTATTTCCGAAACTTACTCTTTTTCTTCATATGGTATGACTATATTGTCATAAAACTTTTTGTTTTTTTAATAAAGTTTTTGTAGGGGAAGAAATATTAGTATTAGGAGGAAATGATTTTTTTATATTTTTTAATTTTTTTAAATTAAAATTTTCATCTTCTAATTTTTTAATTTTATTTTTTAAAATATTTATTTCATCAAAATTATTTTCGGAATTTTTTAATTTTATTTCTTTTAAAGATTGGGAAAAGTTAAGAGTACATTTAGTTTCATTAAAATTATTTTCTTCTATGTTTATATTACAATAGAACAAAATATAAGTTTTATTTTTTTGAGAAAAAATATCTTTTAAAATATGAGTTAATTTATTATCTCTAAAATTAATATAAGAATTTTTATTTTGTAATTGTTTAATTATATTAGCTAAAGCTGAGAGACTTTTATTTATATATTTAGTTTGATTTAATTTATTATTTTCAACTAAACTTTTATTAATTCTTTCACAGCCTGCAAGATCTATTACTATATAGGAGGAAACAATTTTTTCATCAAATATTAAAGTAATAAAAGATAAAAGATGAGAACGACTAGAGTGAGTATTCATATTAGTTGATTCAACAACTCTTTTATTTTTTATGAAATTATAAATATTTTCAAAATGAGAAAATGAATTGATAATAAGAGAAGTTAAACCATCTACATATATAGATTGATCATATTTCATTTTTATTTCAAGTTTCTAATTTTTGTTTAAAAGATCGATTAATTTATCATCATATAGTTCTAAAAAAGATATTTTAATTTTATAATTTTTATTATTTATTTCATTTAATAATATTTTAATACTTTCATTTAAAATATATTCAATAGTATAAGTTTTACCTGAACCAGTTTGACCATAAGCGAAGATGCAAGTATTATGAAAAGAGAAAAGTTGTTTAATATAAATTTTAATATCAGAGAATAAAGATTTATTATTAATATTTGAAAGATAAATTTTATTAAAAAAATATTTTTGAAAATCTAAATAAAAAATATTATTTTTTAAAATTTGAAAATTTATAGTTTTATCATTAGTTGGTTTTAGTCTAAGAAATACTTTAATATTAGGTTCTAATAATAGTATTTGATTTATCAAGTTAATATTTTCATTAATTATAATTTTTATATTATTTTTTAACTTAATATTTTCAGAAATTAAAGAATTAAATTTTAAAAATAATTGATTTAAATTATTTGACATAATATTTTTAATATTATTAAAGGAATTATTATAATTAAGAATTTCAAATTTAATATTTTTATAAATATTTTTTAAACCCATCTGTTAGTGTTTATGTTTATATTAAAAAATAAAAAGGAATATATTTAGATTTAGAAATTAAATGATTATAATTTAATTTATAAGAATAAAATTTTAAATTATTCATTTTTGTAAGAAAAGGAGAAATAATTTTTTTATTATTTAAAGAGATGACAGCGATGATTATATTAAGATTAGATTTAAGATAATATATAGTATAAGAAGATTTTTCTATTATATGGACAATATTATAACAAATAGTGAGGGGAGAAATTTCTTTATTAATTAATAATTTTAAATTAACAGATTTAATTAAAAAATAAGATTTTAATTTTTTTAATTTATATTTGTATAGGAATAAAGAGTTAAAATGAACAGGATAATAATTAATATTATAATTTATTTTTAAAACAAATAAATTATTTTCAATTTTATTATTATTGAGTTTATAGCAATATAATTTAATATTTTTATAATTTAATATTTTATATTGAAAAAGATATAAATTCATTTTTGATATTTTTAAATTTAAGTAAATGGAAAATAGAGAAATTAAGATATGTGAATCATGAAGCACTATGGGACACAAGAGACCAATAACAGATATAAAGTTTAATAAAGAAGGAGATATGATGTTCAGTAGTTGTATGGATGGAAAGATTTACTCATCTATGTTTAATGAGGAGAAGGGAGTTATGGAAATATATAAAGAATATCATGATAGTCAATTTAAATCAGCGATAAAGTCTATAGATATAAATGAAGAAGAAGATGAATTATTAACATGTGATTTTTAGAATTTTTATATATCAGATATTTAGACAGGGAAATTAAAATATATGGTAAGTCCAGCATCATTAAATGATAAATTAATGTCAATTTGTTATGGTAAAGACAATAATATAATTTGTAATATTTTATCAGAAAATAATAAGGAATCATATATAGTTATATATAGAAAAATTAATGAAAATTATGAGAAAGTATTTTCTACTATGATAGATGAACATATTGTATCTATGTTTAATATAGAGAATGGAAATAATTTAATATATGGATCACCTGTATCAGGATGTATATATGAGTATGATATAGAGAAGAAGATTGAGAAAGAATTATATTTTTTATAGGATATAAGAAATGTAAAAAGTATAAGAAAATTTCCATTACTTTATGAAAATAATAATACTTATGTAGTAGCATGTGGAAAAAGTAATTGTGCAATAGTTATAGATTGTAGAATACATATGTTAGTTAGAAGATTTGAAAGTAAGAATATAGTTAATGATGTTTGTTTAAGTAGTAAATTAGATTTTTGTTATGTTGGAGGAGGATAGGATGCTAGAAAAGTAGCTAGTAGTAATTTAGATAAGAATTTTGATTTATATATATTTGATGCATATAGTTAGAAATTAGTTAGTAGTATAGATGGAGGACATATAGGACCTATTAAAGTATTTTCTAGTAGTAATTATAATTATTATAAGTAGAATGAAAATAAGGAATTAATATGTAGTGGAGGAGAAGATGGAAAGATAATATATTATGATATGACATTTTAATATAGAAATTGAACATTGTACATATATTACAGTTAATATAGATATGAAAATATAGATATGTTATTATTATGGAATACTTGTTAAAATATTTTAAAATTATATTTAGTTAGTTAGAGTTATTATTTCTTTGAATAGTTTGAACAATTTTATCTTTATAGAAGTTATAATGTTTCATGAGAATTTCGACTCTTTTTTGCATATATTCAGAGATTTTTCCACTTTTTCTTTCTTCTTTTAGTTCATTTTCAAGAAGAAGTTTTTGTTTTTTAAGGATATCAGTGATAGAATCTGGATTAACTTCTATAATTTCACCATTACAGACAATTTCATCTAGAATATAATGGATTCAATCTAAATTAAAGATGATATCATATTCTGTTACATTATTAAAGAAGTTATCTAAAATATTTATATATAAGGAGAAGAATTGTAGAGTTAGAAGTTCATTATCATCATTTGATTGTACAGAAACTAGATAGAGACTACTATATTTTTTATAGACTATTTTATCATTATTATATCATTCTATAATATTTGCATCAGTTGTTAGTTTAGAGATAAGAACGTCAATTATATCATATAATAATTTTTTTTGTTCTTCTTTAGAGTAATATTCAAAAAATTTTGCAAGTCTTATTTTTCCATGTCTATTTATGATCAAAAAATATTTTATCATATTTTATTTCTTTGTGTTAATTTAAAAATAATTTTATAAAAAAAGAAAATTATTTAAAAAAAATATAAGTAAAATTTAATTAAAAAAATTATTTTTTCTATTTTTTCATTTCAGCTTCTAATATTTTTTTATTTTCTTGCTAATAATCAAAAGAGCAGTTATGATCTATTGGAGTTCTATGATAAGAACAAAAGACTTTATTGCATTTGCAAAATAATCTCATACCTGGTCTTATTTTCATATTACAGGTATGGCATCTGTCATTAATTATTTTTTCTATTTTTTCAACAGAAGTTGTAGTTTTTTCTATTAATTTTATTTGATCATCTGATTTATCTATGGTTTCTTTTCTAGATATCTATTTTTTATAACAGACAGAGCAGTATCCTTGATAATAAGGAGATGCAAAGAAGGAACAATTTTTTTCTTTACATAAGGTGTACTAACTAATATTAGAAATAGGGGATGACTTCTATGTCTAAGAAGACAACTAGTTTGAAGAGCTTGAATTACTTTCTTCACCCATAATTATTTTTTTTATTTGTGTTAAGAATATATAAATATTATATATAATAATATAACACAAAGAATTTAAGAATATTCTAAGAAAATATATATAAAAATTTAATATTTGTAATTAATAAATTTTATGAATTCATTTATACCTAGAATAAAATTTAGATCTAAATAATTATTTTTAATATATATATGAGCAAAATCAATTCAATAAATATTATGCGAATTATTATTAAATTGAATTATTAAAATGGATGAAGAAAAAATTTCAAAAATTTTAAATT